>NC_056747.1:214928466-215110966 GCF_019279795.1 Protopterus annectens | reverse complement strand
CATTCCTCTCTTCCATATTCCACATCATTAATATCTGCTTTCCAACAAAGTATTTTCCTCAACTCCTTACCCTCCCCATACATCTTTTGTTCTACTTTTTTCTATTTCTGTTCGCACTTCTTTATATTTTTTCCATAATGTTCCCTCTACCATTATTCTCGCCTTTACTTCTTTCTCCAAAGATAATATGTAATACTGAAGATGCTAAAAAAATTGGATTCTTTAAATCTAATCCTCCATCTGACACTTAAATATTACATCTCTCTTTATTGGGATCCAACTTGGAGCCCCCCCCAAAAAAAGAATAATTTTCCAAATGGTTCTATCTACCTCTTACAAACACATTATAACTGATCCTATGTACCCCAATTTTTCTAGTCAAAGTCAAAGAAAACTTTATTGTCATTCAGAACTACACAGCAGTGTAGCTGAACAAAATTCCTGCATTGAGAATGAAGCATTGTAAACAGTTGCACATATAGATAGAGAAAAATTAATAAAATATCACAATAGCGATTTGTAAGTAAAGTAGGGCAGCAGTGACCCACACCCATCACAGACAAGGAACAATATGAAGGTGGTATTGTCAAAGTAAAATTGAAACAATAGTAGCATAACTATGATTAGACTGAATTATTGCACAGTTTGTATATTGCACTTTATAGTTCTTCAGTGTGTAGGTGAGCCGCCTTAGTATTGCACTTAGTTATTGCACATCCATAAAATTAGCCCCTTGATAGGTTAAGTTATGTAACAGATGTCATGGTTTGTTTTTCCAAAGAGTTCAACAGTCTAACGGAGAGCAGAAAGAAAAGGCTTTTTAGTCTGATGGTCTTACAATGCAGGCTTCTTTATCTCCTGCCAGAGATAGGCAAGTGTACAGACCATTGGCAGGATGTGTTGGATTGCTGGAAATCTTTTTAGCACTGTCTATTCACCGACATTTGTATTGATCTTCCAAAGGAGTAAGGAAGGTGCCAATGATTCTTTCTGCTGACCTTACAACTCTCTTGAGAGCCTTCCAATCCTGATTATTACAGCTCCCATATCAGACTGCAATGCTGTTGGTCAGGACACTTTCAGTCGTGCTCCTATAAAAGGTCTGAAGTATGAAGCTTGGTAATTTCACCTTCCTAAGTTTCCTTAGAAAGTGCAAGCGCTGCTGAGCTTTTTTGACTGTGCTGGATACATGCACTGACTAGGATAACTTTTCCATGAGATGAAGACCCAAGAACTTTGTACTCTTGACCCCTTCCACTGTCATCCCTTTCATCTCTAGAGTTTTGTGTGGTACTTGAGAACTTCTGAAATCAACAATCAACTCCTTTGTCTTGCTGACATTCAGTGCTAGATTGTTGCTATCACACCAGACCAGTAGTTGATCAATCTCATTCCTGTAGGCCTCCTCCTTTCTGTCTTTGACCAGGCTTATAACAGTGATGTCAACCATGAATTCAATGATCCTATTTGTCTCATGTGTGGCCATGCATTCATGTGTCAGCAGAGTGAAAAGGAGAGGGCTTAAGACACACCCCCTGTGGTACTCCTGTGTTCAGGGTGATACTTCATGAGCTGTTGTTCCCACATGAACCTTTTGAGGCCTTTCAGTAAGGAAACTCAAAATCCAATTGCATAAATGAGAGTCTATGCCCAGTTGAAATAGCTTCAATATCAGATTCTGAGGCATGGCAGTGTTGAAGGCAGAATTGAAATCAATGAATAGCAGTCTTGCATAGCAGTTTTTGCCTTCTAAGTAGTTCAGTGTTTCATGGAGAACTAGTGAGATGGCATCCCCTGTACTGCGGTTTATCCTGTATGCAAATTGCAGTGCATCCAGTGACACAGGTAAGATTGAGGCTATATGATCTTTGACCAGCCTCTCCAGGCACTTCATTACCGTCGAGGTTAAAGCAACTGGTCGGTAGTCATTCAGATTTGTTGGCTGTGGTTTCTTGGGTAGAGGAATGATAGTCATCTCCTTGAAGCATTTTGGAACACTGGCTGGATGGAGTGAAATGTCGAAAGTGTCAGTGAGTACTGGAGCCAGTTCTGTCGCACATTCCCTTAGTTCCCTGCCCATGATGTTGTCAGAGCCAGCTGCTTTCCTCGGGTTGACAGGTTTTAGGGTTCCAGTGACATTGATTATATTGAAGCTCAGCACGGCTGCATCCTCGTCTTCAGGGATTCTGCATGCTGTTGTTTTGTTGTTAGTATCAAACCTACTGAAGAATTTGTTCAGTTGGTTGTGAAACTCAATGCTATCATCACAGGAAACTGATGTAGGCTTGTAGTCAGTGATGGTTTGAATTCCTTTCCATAGTTGCCTGGTATCCTTCTGGTCCCTGAAGTGACTTTGGATTTTTCTGCCATAGGATCTTTTCACCTCTTTGATACCTTTGTTCAGTTTGGCTCTGGCCACACTTAAAGCTTCCATATCTTGGGATTTGAAAGCTGCATTTCTTACTTTGAAGAGCTCGTACACCTCATTAGTTAGCCAAGGTTTTTGATTTGCACTTATGGTGATGAATTTGGTGTTTGTTACATCCTCCACACACTTAAAAATGTAAGCTGTGACTGACTCAGTGTATGTGTCCAAGTCAACATGGTTGTTTGTCACAGCAGCCTCTCTAAACACTGACCAGTCTTTACAGTCGAAGCAGTCTTGTAGAGCTGAGATTGCTCCCTCAGGCAGATCCTTATTTGTTTTATTTATTTATTTTTTTTATTTTACATTTGTTGACCGGGCTAGTCTGGCTGGATACAAGTCCATTTTCAGCAGAGGCCCGAGGAGAAAAGCTCCACTATATACTAGTAAATACTAATGATAAAAATAAACAAAAATAGCACAATAAGATTGAAATTATAAGCATGTAAAGAACTATTCCCAAGTAGCATAGTAACAGTGCAAAAGTAATATATCAAAACTAAACATAGAGTGAGGATTTCTATTTCAAGATCTTTGCAAGAGTAATTAAAGAAGAAATAAAGCAGTAACTCACACAAGACTCTATTCAACTATTTACAGTATTAACAATTTTGATAAACATTTTGTGTCAGGGCACTAGTTTTAAGAAACAGATTTCATCAGCTGGGTGATTTAGATACAAGGTGAGATGATAGGTTGCAGTAATATAAAGAGAAGTAGAATTTATAGGAAAAGTAATATCTAAGTGGATGGTAGGTGAACTACAGAGGAGGGGTAAAGGTAGTGATAGGGACATGAGGAAGAGTAGTGGAAAGAGCTGAAAAGAGAGATGGAAGCTGAGGTCAGTCAGGATTCGAGCAAGGGCATAGCCAGTGAGTTTTAAAATAGTTTCTTAGTTGTTTTTTGAAAAGTTGTGATGAGCCTAGAGTGGTCAGTTCTATGGGAAGTTTATTCCAGTATGAGCCAATGGTATTTGTAAACAAGGAGACCCCAGCTTTATTGTGTGTTTTGAGGGTGGCCACTAGTAATTTGTTAGCTGAGCGAAGGGAAGTAAGATTCCTGTAAGGGACAACAAGGTTGTTAAGTATGGGTGTATTAGAAGGGTAATGGAGAATTTTATAGGTAATAACTAATTGATGTAGGAGAATGAGATTTTGAAGTTCAAGCCAGTCAAGCTTTTTGAGATTAACACAATGATGTGTGAGAAATGGGGAACCTGTGGCAAACCTGGCAATGCTGTGGTAGGCTGTGGCAAGTTACTGAAGATTAGATTTTGAAAGGTTTATAAAAGATGGGGAGGCATATAATAATGTAGAGATAAGATGAGTTTGGGCTAAATACACCCTGGTGGTTGCTGTTAGAAAGGGCTTAAGTCTATAGAGGGCACCTATCTTTTTATTAACAGTTTTGATAGTTAGGTTAATGTGATAATCAAAGTTTAGTTGATTATCTATTGTAACACCTAGTAGTTTAGCGGAACTATCAGGTGTAATGATAGTGCCATTGTCAGACACAATAGAAAAGGAAAGAGGGCAGATTTAAGGGTTGGAGAGAAAAGTAATAATTTAGTTTTTGGGGATTAAGGAGGAGACAGATATCTTGGAACCATTTTCTGCTGCTGTAAAGACTTTTGGGTGGAAGAATGAAGTTCAGCTGGAGATACAGCAGAACAGATGACAGTTGAATCGTCTGCATATTGAATACATGAGGGTGTTGGGAGTGAAATAGACAGGTTGTTTATAAATATGGAGAAGAGAAGGGGTCCTAAGATGGATCCTTGTGGGACACCAATAGTGATGGGAGCTGAGAGGAGAGATGGCTGTCCCAAAGGACTGCTTGTTGTCTATCTTTCAGATAAGAGTCAAACCAGTGCAATGCGAAGGTTCAAGTGAGAGAGATTTCAAAGTGTCTAGCAAAGTTGATGGTTGACCATATCAAAGGCTTTAGAGAGGTCAAGAAACAAAGCAGAAGAGTATAGGTTGTTATTGCGATTTTTGTTGATAGTGTCTGTGAAGGAGAGAAGAGCAGTGGAAGTGCTATGGAAAGGTCTAAAGCCATGTTGGGAGTCTGAAAGTAGGCTATTATGTAAAAGATGATGTAAAAGTTGTTGGTGTATACAACGCTCCATGATTTTAGATAGTGGTGATAATAAGGCTATAGGATGGAAATTAGAAAGTTCATTAGAGTTTCCTCCTTTATGCAGAGGAATGATATGGGAGACTTTCCAGAGGGAAGGGATAGTAGATTTGGTTATTGTTCTGTTAATTAAAATGGAGACTGGGTATGCTAGTTCTGCTGATGCTAGCTGCAGATATTCAGCTGGTAGTTGGTCAGCTGAAGGAGTGCAAGGTTTAAGTTTTGAGAGTAACTTTTGTATATAGGTTGTGGAGACTGTACTGAATGTTAGAGTGGAGGTGTTATTTTGAGGGGAGGTGTTTTTAAGGGAAGTGTGGGGAGTCATGTTCTTTGCAAGAGAGGTGACTGTTTCAGTGAAGAAGTTGTTGAATGTATTGGCTATTAAGTTGGGTGTGGTCTGTGCTCAGTTAGCTGGAGTAGGTGTTTTGGTATTTCCTGGATGGAGCAGTTTATTGATTCCTGACCAGAATTTTTTGGGGTTATGATTTTGATTTTCTTGATATTGAAGGTAATAATTCTTTTTATCAAGATGGGTAAGTTTTTTTGTGGTATTTCTAAGGTGTTTGAAGTTTTGATGGTCAGTTGGGTTTTTAGTAGTTCTCCATTTTGTCCATAGTTTATTCCTTAATAGCATTGTTTGCTTGGTTTCTTTAGAAAGCCAAGGGGCAGCTTTGGATCCTGCCCTAATTAAGCATGAGGGGGCGTGATGCTCAAGAATTTGGAGGAATGTGTTGTTGAAATGGGACTCTGCTTCCTCCAGTGGAAGGTGTTTTAGAGCTGACCAGTTACATTGTTTGAGTTCATTGAGGAAAATAGGAAGGTTAAATTTTTTTACGTATAGTACGATAGCTGGTCTGATTGAGATTGTTATTTGTTTGTTTGGTGATATAGGTGAGAAGGTGGTCGCTGATATTGTCAGGGAGTATACCAGTTTTATAAGAGAGGGGATTATTGTTGACCAATATCCAGTCTAAGATGGCTTGTTTATTGGTAGATTTGTGAATCCTAGTTGGGGAGTTTATTGTTTGTTGAAAATTAGAGGTTGAGGTGATAGGTGGGTTTGGGCGATATGCAGGAGTTCCAATCAATATTGAAGTCTCCTAAGAGTATGGTTTCCTGAGGAAAGCTACAGGAGAGCCAGCTGAGATTTCTTTCAAGGGTATCCAAGTTGTTGCCAGGAGGGATATAGGAAGATATTATATATATGGCTTTTCTTTTATTTTCTTGGAATTTGCTGCAGAGTATTTCAGCATTGGCAGGGGGGGAGGTAGGGAGTCAATAGAGGACACCTGTAGTTCAGATTTATAGAGTACAGCAACTCCACCACCCTTTTTGTTTAGACGATCCCGCCTTAAAATGCTATAGCCAGGGGGAGTAATTTAGTTGTCTTTGGTACCTGGTTTGAGCCAGGTTTCAGTAAGACAGAGAATATCAAATGCGTAGAGGTCAATTAAAGCATGGAGTTGTGTAATTTTATTGTTAATGCTATGAATATTTAGGTGTGCTATTGAAAGGGAGTTAGAAGAGAAAGGTGAACTCAAATTGTTAGTAGTTTGGTTTGAATGGGTGTGGAGGAGGGAATTATTTGGGCCAGGGTTGGGGTGAATGTCCCCGTGTGACAGTAAGAGTGTTTGAGGGAGAGGAAATATTTTTGAGTTTTTAGAGGGTATTAGGTAGAACTTTCTAGTTGCGTGATACTTGTTATGGAGTACTCTGTGATAGTGTGGGGGAAGGTAAGGGCAGGATGAGAGGAGGTTAATATAGGTTTGTTCAGGTAGTGAAAGGACAGAGCTAGTGTGTTTAGCTAAGCTAGGAGATCTGCTGAGGGTGTAATACTCATAGGAAGTAAGGGTATAGTATAAAAGAAGGATGTTAAGTAGCAGGAGTAGATAAAGTAGCTTAAAAGGCAAGGGCAGTATTAGGAAGGTAGGGAATGGGGTGTGGCAGTCAGATAGGTGTGGAGAGTTTGTAAGTGTGAACGAGGCAGGAAATTAGATAGGATGTGAGAAAATTGGGGGTGTGGCTAACAAGTATAAGATTAGGGGTACTGGGGGTGGGTGAGATTTGGGGGTAGGGTAGGGGAGCGGAGTGAGCCCGCTGGGTGAACGGAGCGGGAAGAGCCAGAGGGAGGACCAGGGTGCAGAAAACCATCAGTGAGAAGTGAAGAAGCACTGGGTACAGTGCAGGTAAGAGTGGACTATGGGATGAAGTATAGAGAGGAAAACAGGTAGATTGGGAGAGGTAAATTAATTGTTTGGGGGCTTAGAGAGGTAGTGAGGTTGAGTGTAGTAAGGAGATAGAAAGGGGTTAATACCAGAAAGGTATCAGGAAAAACAAAACTCAAGTGAGATAATAAGGGATATATAGTTTACTAGTAAAGAGGGTGCCACCTAGTGGGCAAACTAAGAAATAAGAGACAGAGCAAGCAAAGAGCAGACTATTGGGATATGGTGTGGTAGAGGAGAGAGTTATCCTAAGGTCAAAGACGCAGAGGGAGGGTAAGAGTGGGTAATTTAACTGCGAAAGGGGGGGGGGTAGGCTGCTGGATAACTTGGGAAGGAAGTCAAATAGCCTGGAGTGATGTAAGTTAAAAATACATTAGCAGGACATACTTTCATAAGAGGACTGCTCAAGGTAGAAAGTCTTAGTGGGTGGACAAACAATCCTATTCAGGACTCTGTTCCTTAACTTGTATTCCACAGGGCTTCTTTAGAGTGGATAAGGCAGGAACTCAGGTGCACATATAATACAAATGAGTTATCTTAACAGTCACAGGGTGTAGATAAGTGACAACCAGTCATAGTACCTTAGCATCTAAGTCTAAAGACGTAACAGATGACTGACCTTCTAACACAGTGTAGAGCAGGCACACCAGAGAGAAATAATACATAGCAGGAACATACAGTCAGAATAAGGTTATGCACAAAATGTCTGATTAGGTATAAAACAATTCCCTCTATGCAGCTATATGATCCTATATGCCTTACACCATTGAAGGAGAATACCTACACTATGTAATTACAGCAAGTATAACGATTAAGCAATAACATCACAGGTTAGTATTTGTAACAATCAGCAGGGTTGAACTAAAGAGCAATTACAGACACTATAGTCATAATGTAGTGATATTTAAAGAGGGGACTAGGAATCCTAATAGTGACAATAAACAAATGCAATACCTTGGCTTCAGACTATATAATGCAGGACAAAATCCAACAGTGGATGGTGCAGGTAACAGGCAGTAATATGGAGAATATCTATTAGTAGATACTTGTACTTCCATGAAACCAGACAAACATACAGAAGGATACTGTCGCATCAATTATCAGTCTGCATACACCTACACTATGAACTTAGAAACTATAAAGCTGCTTAAGAGATTAGCCGTATTATCCAATAGACTACAATGCACAGTGTTAATGTTAATTCTGCTTTGACTCATTAGCAGGACAACTATTATATACTTTATGTCACTTCCAGTCGTAGAAAATAAACACTGTGAAGTTGGGGACCACGTGGACGCTAGAATAGTGGCTTAAGTACACAGCCCGATATAGAAGCTGCTTGAAAGGGTGGTTTATGATGATGCAAGTGGACGCTAGAGTAAGCAGTGTGTAATACACCGTCTGGTATGGTCGCTGCTTGAGTAGGTATAAAAAAAAAAAAGCGAACTCACAAGAATTATCTCAAAACAGCATGGCTCAAGTAAGTCAGTCACCAGAGAGCGCCTACGCAGAGTAAGCGGTGTGGAATACATCATCCTGTATGGTCGCTGCTTGAGTAGGTATAAAAAAGGAGTGAACTCACAAATATTATCTCAAACAGCATGGCTCAAGTAAGCCAGTCACCAGAGAGCGCCTATGCAGAGCCGCAAATACAATAGAAGTGGTTTACCAGCAATAATTTCTAGTCTGTGTACTGGTTTTCCAGTATGGATTTATAAGCTGGAACCAGCATGATGGCTAGGGGGTCAGAGCTCCCTAGATGTTGATAAGGTTTTGCTTTGTACGCACCTTTGATGTTAGTGTAGACCTTATCCACTACATTTTCCCCCCTTGTGGCAAAGTTTACATGCTGGTGGTAGTGGGGGTAATGCAGTCTTTAGGTTAGCCTGATTGATGTCTCCTGCAATTACTATTGCATGCTCTGGATTTCTGTTTTGCAGGTCACTTATAGGCTGATATAAAGTGGACAGTGCATCACTGATATTTGCATCAGGTGGGATGTAGACCGCTGTGATGCATATTCCATTGAACTCTCTTGACAGGTAGAATGGCCTGCATTTTAGTGACAGAATTTCAATATTTTCTGAGTAGAAGTTGGTGGTCACTACACCATTGCTGCACCAGTTGTTATTAACATATATACACACTCCCCCTCCTCTGGACTTGCCACATAGTGAGTGAATTCTGTCTGCTCTGTGTAAAGTCATGCCCTCTACATTTACTGTGCTATCACTGATATTTTAGTTTAACCACGTTTCAGTAAACACAAATAAATTGATGTTTCTCACCTTGTTTTGTGATGAGAGTTCCAGTCTTAAGTGATCCATCTTATTTTCAAGTGAGCATACATTGGCTAGTAGTATGGAGGGCAGTGCAGACCTGTGAGGGTTTACCTTCAATCTGACTGAGATTCCTGCTCTGGTGCCTCTTTTCCTCAGTCTGGTACATCTTTTACTTGTTTTTGTGACTATCAGTTGCCATGAACTTGTGATCTGCTCAAAGTTTGCATTCATCTCCATGTTCCAGTAAAATCCTTTGCTGTAGTAGTTCTTGTAGTATGTTTGAGCTTACAGGCCTCACTGTAAGAGGCTGATCAAACCCACTGCATAATGAGAATGCATATCCAATTTTTAACAGATTGTCAGCACTGTAACTAAATCTAACCATGGTTCCTTCCTCTTTAACTGCTTTTCCTGAAGTTTCTGGTAAAAAAGAAGACACGAAGCATTTTCCTGATGAGATCTGAAGCAGCTGCTGCCATTAGGCGCCGCTCCCCCTTTTTTTCTAACACATATCCATGTAATAAATACACATAATTTATGAAAAACTTAATTAGATTTTTTAAAATGAGTTTCTTTTACCCCTTTCACTTAATGTATCCATTGTAACTTAGACTTCATTGCAACCAACATGTATAGATAAAAATTAAATTTCATTATTATTGTAAATACCAGCTTTTTTACTGTTTCTCCAAAGCTTCTACTTTTTTCTTTATTAATTCTCAAACTTAAAAAAATGCTTCTTTATACAACTTTAATCGTCTATTATATATATTTATGCATTAATATAACATCATCAACATATACCATTTTAATGTTATTTCAGTCTTATCTCTATATCTATATTTAGCTTCACAAAATTTTTATACACATTATTTTGCATTTTGTACCTTTATCCCTTTGCTTACCATACCATTTACAAGTACTATAGTTATACTACTGCATTACCTTAGCAGCATATCTCCTTCCTTCTTTATTATATGCTTCTCAAACCAACTGACATACTTGAAACTAATCATTGCCCACAACCTTTTGTACTCTCCAGACAAATGCCCAGCATTACAAAATAGTCTACTGTACTATTCACCCACAAGAGGTATTTGCTTTAGTAATAAACCTTTGTATCAGTAAGACATTCTACACTGCTGGGGGCTGTATATACTCTCATTATGTGTCAAAACCCTGGAATGAAATCCCCACACATTTAAAACAAAAATGTATTGGGGGTGGGAGGTTGGCATAATGGTTAGGGTGTTTACTTATAAACATAAGGTGCAGGGCTTGATTCTCACATGGGGTAATTAGTTAGGCTTAAAATGTCCCACAAGGGCAGTTATCCTAGTACTAATGTATGTGCTAATGTATTTATATATATATATATATATATATATATATATATATATATATATATATATATATATATATATATATATATATATATATATATATATATATATATATAACATGTATAAATAGTTTAAAAATTGCTTAAATACCACCTATGCTAAAGATGTCTCTGTTCTTCCTGCTCACCTGGCTAACCTTACTCAGATTACTTTTCTCCAACTCTTAAAGCCATTTTGCTTACCCAATCTTTTTGTGCCCTAACAATCCTCCTCATGCTGCACTTCATAGCTAACCTCTTTACTTCCTCCTCCTCTCACACTCCACCACTAACTACAATTCCTCCTTTGTCTATGTATCTTCCTGCTCATTTCCATAATTTCTCCTTTTAAATTTCCCTTATCATTTTAATTTGCATTCTACTTGTCTGTCTGTAAAATATTAGTAAACTCAAAAACAGCCCAATTTGATCTTTTCCCTGCAGCCGTAATGCTTTTAATAGATCAACTGACATTATATGTTATTTCCCCATTCAATAATTAGCCAGTTTATCTCTTGTTTTTGTGTTAAAATGCTATGTTCATGTAAGAAATGATTACAAATATTTAAAAATCATGTAAATAAGCTAATATAGAGATTTACCCTGTAATTATAAATGTACACCATATTTAACTTAAATGTGGACCTTTTGTCCCCTGGCATCTACTGAAGATGGATGTTTACTCAGTTGCATTTTTCCTGTTCATCAAAATAAATAAATAAATAAAGGTATTTGTTTATTTATTTAACATAAGTTTCTTTAAGCAATCTTATACTGTCTTCATCCAACCTATAGCCTTCTAGTTTTTTCCACAACTAATATCTCCCCAAATTATCATAAGCTTTTTCTACATCTGTTTCTACTAACATATCTTCATTAAAATCTTCTTTTATCCAGTATGTCATTTCTTTAATTACAATCAACATTTTACACATTTCATATCCCTTAATACCATATATTTTATCTCTCCATTTATTTTTCATTACACTTTTTATCCTCACTTGCATTATTTTCATTAAAATCTTAAACTCTGTATTTATCAATGTTATAAATAGACAATTATTTAGGTATTAAAAAAGCAAAACACATGTTCCTGTATATTCAGAAAAATAAGTTTGTTTCTGAAGAAGTTCCAAATAAAATGGGGACAAAAGTGCTAAACATACAGTTTCCGATGGTTTCATTGTTATCTTTGAGCTAACTGAGCAGTTAAAGCCAAGGAGGTTTTTGGATTTTTGAATTATTTGTGTAATCGTTTTCTTTTTTTCCAAATTAATTTAACTACCACTTCAAAATGTTACTTGTTCAAAATGCAACATTTTTTTACTCATTCATAATCTTCTCAAAAATCTATTTTTGATTTTAAGTCATCTCTTTGTAATACCTATAGTGAAGTCCCTCTAGACCAGTTGACAGACTTTCTTTAACTTTAATATATTTCAATTTCATCTAGACTGATTTCTCTTCTTAAAAATTTATGATCAACTTATTTAAAATTTTCACATTCACATTTTGTGTGTTCTACTTTTTCCTTATAGTTCTTCCACATATTTAATTATTTCTTCCTCTACTTTCTCTGGATTCACTAAGACATTGCCTTTTTAATAAATTTTTTCCATTGTCATATATCGTTAAATAAAAAACTGGTGCAGTAGCCAGTCGAAAAACGTTTATTTAACAAGTTCTTTAAGCGCTTTTCATCAGCAGTTAATAGCTGACTTCTTCAGAAATAAGAGACAGTGAAAAGTGAGTCTATTATATAAAACAATGTTGAATTAGAAACCCAATTAAAACATAATTGGCTGAACATCCCATTCAGTCGATTTAAAGAAACATTCACAGTTCGTGTCAATATTAAGGAAAAGGCATATAATAAATAAAAAGTAAATTAAAAAGAAGAAAAATGAAAATGACATTAACACTATAAGTCGATTAATCAGACATTCGTAAATAAATTATATCATTATAATGTTATTTACAAGTTTTTGTAAATTATTGTAGTGACAAAGAGATTAACAACAAGCCTGCAGAAAACATTTGTTATAGTCAACAGGAAAACATGTTACCCAGGCTAAAACTAACACAATTAAGTCATCTCTTAAGACTATTCAATTTAAGTAAGCTCAGAATTGAGCAAGTGTCATTAAGGCCTGGATAACTATGTGCATTTAATCTAACTTGCCAAATCAACTCAGATTCTTCCAACTTGAAAGGTCTCAGTCCCCCTTTACTATCACAACTTACTTGGTCAATAACTAAAAACTTAAATGTGTGATCATTAAAAACTGAAGTGTGTTTTGCTAGAGCATTCTCAAGTTTGCACTTTTTGATAGCATATAAGTGCTCATATATTCTGTCTCTCGGTCTCCTTTCGGTCTTATCTATGTAGAAGACCAGACAGGATGTGCATCTAGCTAAATAGATAACAAACGTGAAATTACAAGTGAATTTATGTTTCAATTTATAAGATATACCATTTAAATCAAAACAGGTTGCTTCTTCCACATATCTACAATAATTACAATTTTGACACTTCAACATACCTGGGTTTCAAACTGGTAAGGTTTTACTACCTTCTAACACCGATTTAATGTTTTTCCCTTTCTTAAAAGCGACTTTTGGTCTATCACCTAGTTTTTTAAGTATTAGCGGGTACATTTTAAACAATTCCCAATTTTTGTCTATTATGTTAATACAAGTATTACTACCTTTACTAAATGTTGTAGTAAAAATAGGTCATATTTCTGATATTAGTACAGCTAGTTGCAGTTTCCTCTAATTTGTGTGTACTATTACCAATAAATTCTGGCACACAATCTGGAGGTTCTGGGGTCATGGTGGTTCTAATTGGGAGAAGTGGTTTATAAATGTTTTGACTTCTTTTGTCTGTAATTTCCTGTATAAGGTTATCCAACAATGTTTCAGGATAGCCTTGTAATAGAAACATATTTTTAAGCACAGCACATTCTTCAAGAAATTCGTCGTCCAAACTGATCATCCTAGCAGCTCTTACTAGTTGACCCTTGACGACTGACTTTTTCTGAGAAAAAGGATGACAACTAGTGAAGTGTAAAAAAATGTTTGAATACATTTTCTTACGAAACATCTTGGCAGTATAACAGTTATACTTATGGTTCTTGCTTAAGAGTACGTCAAGGTAAGCAATGTTGTCAGAACCAAACGAGTGTGTGAAAATTAGTAGTATTATTAAAATTTTGTAAAATCAATGTACTTGTGTCAACATTAGCATTAATCAAAATAAAAATATCATCTAGGAATCTGGTATAATAAATAAACTTGTCAAGGTGTTCATTGCTGTTGGAAAAGACAAACTCAGATTCCCAGTATGCCATTACTAAATTGGCTATACTCCCACCACAAGGTGACCCCATTGCCACCCCTACTTTCTGTAAAAAGAAGTCATTATGGGACATGAAGAAGTTGTTAGAAAGAACAAGATCACCAAGTACAGAGACAAGGTAGATTTCCCTGTTGGGAGCATTATGTTTCTTTAAAATGAGAGTCACCCATTCTAGTGCAATATTGTGTGGTATACTAGTGTACAAATCCCTCACATCTATTGTTAAGAAGTTGAAATAAGCATTATAGTTAGCAGATCTTATATTCTCAAGGAATGTCCATGAATCTTTACATATTTGGGCTTCCTTGACTACATATTTCCATAGGATACTGTCCACTACCTTAGCACAAGAATAAGTAGGTGACCCTCTGCTGTCAACCAGCGGTCTCAAAGGGGGGTCCTCTATACATTTATGAATTTTTGGAATACCAAAAATAAATGGGTATCTTGTAAATGACGTAGTTAAATAACTATATGTCTTTTGATCAATTCTACTTTCAAAGTATACCTCCTCAATGCAGTCCTTAATAACTTTATATGCCCTATTGACTTCTGATCTTGAACTAGGTTCATATGTGTCAGAATGAAGTACCTTTTCCATACGAGTCTGATAGTCGACTGTACTGAATACAACTAACCCCCCCTGCCTTGTCTGGTTTACAAAACCTAAGGCTTTGAGATTTGAAAAACTGTAAATGCCCATGTTCTATCTTGCTTATATTGGGCACTGGATTATGTAGTGCACCCGTTGTATTAGCATGTCTAATGTCCAATTCACAACATTTTTCGAATAACTCCAAAGCTGGGTGAAGTGGGGGGTTATAAGTACTAGATGTATGTAGTTGTTCCTGTTCCATAACAGTTGAATTATTACCCATAATTAAGGTAAAATTTAATTTCCTGGTGAAAAGTTTGATATCTAAAATAGTATCAACAATGTTTAAAGGTTTAGAAGGGACAAATGTTAGACCTTTAGATAAGAATTCTACCATATCGTTATCAAATTTAGTAGTACTATAGTTATACAATTTAAAATCGCCAGATTTGTTTACAACAATTTCCACTTGTTGTGATGTTAAAGTATAATCAATATTAAATATCTTCTGACTTTCAGTAGAAAGTGAATTTGACAGATCAACATCACCCAAGGCAAAATTATTGTCAATATTGTTATTAAAGAAAGAAACAACCAAAGAATTGTTTAATAATGATTCTTGTCCTTTTGTTTGTTGTTTTTCCACTTCACATTTGTTTGTTGCTGTTGGAAGTTCCTTATTTTCAGTCTTGCCCCCATATAGCAGCGCTGCTGAAAATTTGAAAGTTGATTAGTAGAGTTGTGGTTAAATTGACCACTCCTTAACCTTTCACTCCATGGGGTCCCACTTGGTTCACCCACATTTGGGTTCTTGTCAGAAAGATTATTAATGTCATTGTTGTCTGGACTATCGGGTGACAGACCCGAACCAGTAGATGCACATGAGTGGGTTGAAGGGCAGTACTGTCCACAACTAGCTGGAGTGCTTTGGTTGAATGAAAAAATACCCTTTTTCCATGTTTGACCTGGTGGGGGATTAGGATAGACCACACCTTGCTTGTAAGCATTACAGTCTCTATAAAGTTTCTTGATTTTATGAGATTGTAATTTCAACATGTGTTCATCAATACTAGCAAATGTACGCTCATATTCAAATTTGTATCTATTAAACTCCAAATCCATTGTAATCTTTTTGTCCAAATCAATTGTATAAAGGGAGCGTTCTTCTATCCACAAAGTATAATGTTTTACTATCACGTCAATTAGTTCAAGTCCCTGGCAGTCAAACAGGTTGACTAAGTCAGTGTGGAAAACTGAGCCAGCTTCTAAGCCGGTTGGATATGGTGCTCGCCTTAAACCCTTTGGTACTATTTTCTGGTTTATGCATTCATTAAAATAAGAGACTTCTAATTGCAGCTTTTTTAATTTAAGTAGGCATGCATCAAAAGTTTTTAATTTTGTGCTTATACTGCTCGACTCACTGTTTTTAGTGTTGTTGTCACTAAGAACAGTACTAGTCTTATTAACGCCAGTACCAAGATCATTACAGAAGTTAAAACAGTTTTTAAGCCAAACAGGCAAAGCTGCATTAAAATTGTTACCTTCATTCCTCGTATGATGGCGTATGATGGCGTGGTGGTGTATGCTGCAAAGACTTGTCCAAGTTTGCACCACCAAGTGAGGAACAAAACGCATTTCCAGAATTAAAATTATCCATATTGACAGATAGAGGATTAGCTCCACCAACAGGTTTGGTGGAAGTTTGTTGTAGCCGAGTGGTTCCGTCATTAGGTTCGATGTTAGAGTTAATTTGGTTGCCTAGACCTCGCATTGGTAAGTTAATTTGACCAATGCGTTTAACAAATTGCTAAGACCGAAAGGAGACTGAGAGACAAAATATATGAGCACTTATATGCTATCAAAAAGTGCAAACTTGAGAATGCTCTAGTAAAACACACTTCAGTTTTTAATGATCACACATTTAAGTTTTTAGTTATTGACCAAGTAAGTTGTGATAGTAGAGGGGGACCGAGAACTTTCAAGTTTGAAGAATCTGAGTTGATTTGGCAAGTTAGATTAAATGCACATAGTTATCCAGGCCTTAATGACACTTGCTCAATTCTGAGCTTACTTAAATTGAATAGTCTTAAGAGATGACTTAATTGTGTTAGTTTTAGCCTGGGTAACATGTTTTCCTGTTGACTGTAACAAATGTTTTCTGCAGGCTTGTTGTTAATCTCTTTGTCACTACAATAATTTACAAAAACTTGTAAATAACATTATAATGATATAATTTATTTACAGATGTCTGATTAATCGACTTATAGTGTTAATGTCATTTTCATTTTTCTTCTTTTTAATTTACTTTTTATTTTTTTGTATCCATGCTATTTATTATATGCCTTTTCCTTAATGTTGACACGAACTGTGAATGTTTCTTTAAATCGACTAAATGGGATGTTCAGCCAATTATGTTTTAATTGGGTTTCTAATTCAACATTGTTTTATATAATAGACTCATTTTTCACTGTCTCTTATTTCTGAAGAAGTCAGCTATTAACTGCTGACGAAAAGCGCTTAAAGAACTTGTTAAATAAACGTTTTTCGACTGCTACTGCACCCGTTTTTTATTTTTACTAGTTTGTTGCCTTGGTTTTATTCAATATATCGTTAAATATTTTTTCAGAAAAAATGGACCAACATGTTCCTTTTTATCTTGTACCAACAGTTTTGTCTTCTTATCAAATTATCTATTCATTTATTTTCTTGATACAATTCTCTCTTTCCACACATTTCTCCCTATTACCTTCCATTAAATCCCATAGCATTTCCTTAATCCTTATATAACATTTTTTTTTCTGTCCTACTCATTTGACCTCTTTATGTACAACCCACCAATATATCCAGTTTTATACATAACTCTAATAGTACAGTGATCCTTCCATAATGCTTTCATTGCCACTTAACACTCTTCTGCTTCTACATTATTTAATTTCTTTAAAAAACTTTTCCACTTTTAATGTTTGTCTTCTTCACCAATCTCATCCCAACCTGTTTTGTGATCAGAAAAACACACTTGAATCTCTCCCCAATCAAAAAATTCAGAAAGCAATATATAATCAATTTCTGTTTTTAAATTACCTATTTTACATGCATATCCCTCTCTTTTCTTTCCTGTTTTAAACCACCAAAAATATAACTACAATTAAAATTAACTAGTAAAATCAAATTTATACTTATATACCCAAAGTCAATTCTGTTTCCTTTTTCCATACCAACTCTTATGTATTTTTCTTTACCTATAATTGAATTGATATATGTACAATTTATATCTACCTTGACTATTTCACACCATTGCTACACAAGCAGCTTTCTTACATCACTTATCTTACTATTAACATTCAAGGTAACTACATTTCGGTCACCGATTCTTTTTTCTTTCTCACAAACATTTTCTACCCTTAACCATGTTCTCAATTAAATTTTTATTTAAGTGATAATTTCTTCATCACTAACTTCAATACCTTCATCTGTACTTTTTTTCATTATTTTATTCTGCTATACTTCAAATTTTCCTCCTTTTTTGATATTGCAACTTTTTCCTCAGACTCCTATGATATACAATAATTCTCTTTCCTTATGTGCTATTCTTCTCGCTGAGTATTTACTTCTTTTCCCTTATTATAATCTATGCATTCATAAATGTATTGCCTCTTTATACTTATAACATTTAATTTCACATTTTTAATATTATGCCCAGGTTCCTCAAATAAAAAAAAATGATTTCTTATCACATATCACATTTATCATCAAATGCCTCTTTCTCACTCAGAAAAAAAATGTTTTTGGCCATTTCCAATATGTCACAAAACTCTTTCCTTTTTTATAACAATTGTCAAGCACACATTTATCATTTACCATTTTCAGTATCACCAAAATGTTCCATCCCCAGTCCATAGCCCTCCTTTAAATGATTTAGCTGATATGTATTTAGATGAATGTTATGATGTTAAAGTCTCAAAAGTGCATGTGAAGTATCTTTTCAGTTTCTTCCTTAAATGTATTAATCACATTACATCTTTTGTACTCATTCAGGAATTTTTCAAGGCTTCTCCCAGTTTTAGAAATAATGTCACAAAATTGGTCTTTATTAATTAGAAAAAAAAACACTTATCATAGGTGCAGAGCTACCCAAAGTTCAATAACATGGTTCCTAGTCCCATAGCTATGCAATTAATTTTCAGCCTTACTTTGAATTGTTATACTATATTTTTGTTTGAATCACTTTATCACTGATGTCTCACCTCTATCCACCATATGCTGACACAGATACTTACCATTTTTTTAATTTTAATTTTCTCAACTGTCTCTCATCTCAAAATTGCATCTCCATCTTTTTTTTGCATTTTGACCATAATGTCACCACAAAAAAAAACAAAACAAAAAACAAAACTTTTCTTTCATTTTTCGGTTAGCTCTGTAAAGCACCTTCTTGAAATATCTCATAGGTTCATAGGTAAGGATTACGCTACATGGCCTTGTAGGCTATTTTAAGCCTAGCCAATTTCCTTTTCAAAGGTGAGAATCAAACCCTATACCTTGTTTCTGCATGGGAAACACTTTAACTGTTAGGCCAACCCCCAGTTAAGGGAGGCTGGTGTAATATTTAGGGTGTTTACCTTACAGACACAAGGATCAGGGTTTGATTCTCACATGGAGTATATGACAAGGCTTAAAATGGCCCACAAGAGCAGTTAGTCTATTACTAATCTACGAACCTTTGAATGAAAATGTTCACAAACTTATTTTTCAAAAGTAACCAGATATTTGGAAGGGAGACCACAATTCACCCCTGGGGTGGCACCCATGTCCCTCTTGGACAGGGGTAGCCAGTATTGATCACAGATTCACTCTGTTCATAAATTCATTCTGCAAGATACCCAGAAAAAACAAATGGGGATAATTGGGATTAACATGGCTAGGCTTGTAAAGGCTCTAGGGCTGCTAGCCTAGTAACCTACTATGAACCTATGGAAGGTCAGAAATAAACAACCTTCACTTATTTTTATTTCTTTTTGCAATTCTGTGAAAAGACCATAAGCTCTTTGCATCCTCTAATGCACTGCTACTCCTCTTCCTTCTCTAAAAAAATGGTCTTTCCTTTTCTTTGCCATCAAATCCTGCACATGTACTCAAATGCTGAATGAGTTTAGAGTAGGGGATGTTCCCTGATACTCTGATCAAATGTCCCCTAGTACTATAAATACCACCTCTGTCCTCAATCTGAAGGTAATGCTACTCAATGCTAGAAGTCTAAACCTCAAAATGCACTCTCTCGAGGCACTCCTAAAAATGGAGAACATCGATATCTGTGCAGTAACTGAGACCTGGTTCAAGGCTCCAGAGAGCACCCCTGCAATACCAGGCTACAACTCTTACCACACTTTTCGGCCACCAAACCAGGACCGAAACACTAAAGGTGGAGGAGTGTCAATATTCACCAAGGATATTCACACCACCAGGCTAGTTGGCCAACACAATGTGTCTGAAATTCTCCAAGTGCAACTAACACTAGGTAAGACTGCAATCCAAATTGTAGCTTGCTACAGATCCCCACCATACCCCAAGATTCTCATTACACCTTTCTAAACATACTGGAAAATATTAAGATAGAACCAAACACCCTAATACTGGGTGATTTTAACTACCCTGCCATTAACTGGGAAAACTACTCATGTCCCAACACCTTTGCGAACGGTTCTTGGAATTCATAAATTCCAACGCCCTGGATCAACTAATCCATAGTCCTACCAGGGCTCCAATATCCTAGACCTGGTCATTACCAACATGGGAAATCAATGCTCCATACCTATGGTCACCCCTCGTTAGTCAGGTCTGACCATAAGCTAATCACCCTTAACATCCACATCCCACCCCACCCCCAGTAAAGAAACCACCATAAAAACTTCTCCAAAGCCAACTTCATGCTACTCAAGTCAGAAGTGACAAACTTCATGACACCCATGCAGACGGAACTGAAACTGCTGAATCCTACACTAAGGCACTGTACGAGCACATCCACTCATGCATGAATCGTGCCATCCCAAATAGAACCAAAATGCTCTCATCCAAAAAAAGGAAGCCAATCTGGTGGTCCCCTGCCATAAACAAACTTTACAACAAAAGGAAGAAACTTTTGCAGAAAAGAGGAAAATCCCAGGATGCAAAAAACTCCCTTACTAGCCTCAGTAAGAAACTGAGATGCCTCATAAAATCCTCCAAAGCTAGTTACGAAAATAAAATTGCCAAAGATTCCAAAGACAACCACAAAGCATTCTATAACTATGTCAAAAATGTAAATGGCAATGCTCAGATCTGCTCTGAGCTAAAACAGAATGGCATTAAATATACTGATCCAAAGGATATTGCCAATATCCTGGCAGATCGATTCAGTGCCAACTTCACCCCCTCTCACCCCTAAATGGCCCATCTCAATACCGGAAGATTGCCAAATTCCAGTAATAACGGCCACACAGGTACAAAACGCACTCTCTAAAGCCAAGAATACAGCATCCATGGGACCAGATGACATCCCGGGCTGTGTACTACATGAACTACAATATGAACTGGCACCTCACCTAAGTGTCATGTTTAATCATAGCCTCACCTCAGGTTTCGTGCCCACTGAGTGGCGCAGAGCTACAGTTATCCCAATCCACAAGGGGATCCACCTTGGATCCCGGAAACTACTGTCCCATCAGTCTGACAAGCCTTATCTGCAAGGCCATGGAGCGTATTATCATGGAACTTATAAACAAAGACATTGGCAACCTTCAAACACTGGACCCCACCCAGTTTGGGTTTGTGAAGGGCCGATCTTGTCTCCTGAACCTGATTAACTTCTTTGAATCAGTCTCCAGAGCCATGGACAAGGGTAAGGTGGTCCACACAGCTTATCTAGACCTTGCCAAGGCCTTTGACACCATCCCCCACTCTGGAATCATAGATAAACTTACTAAGTTGGGCATTAATCCCTATGTCACCCAATGGGTTGCTAAATGGCTTACTGATAGAACCCACACTATAAAAGTAGCTGACTCCAAATCCAGCTCCAGACAAGTGACAAGTGGAGTACCTCAGGGTTCAGTCCTGGGGCCGCTCTTGTTTGGCATCTACTTCTCTGAAGTACAGGTCAACACTAAGGGACTCTGGCTAACAAAGTTTGCAGATGACTGCAAACTGGGAGCCATTATTGAATCCCCAAATGATGTGGATACTCTACAAAAGGGCCTTACAGAAACAGATGCTTGGTGCCAGAGCCATGGGCTCAAGCTCAATGCCAAGAAATGTATTGTTATCCCTTTGGGAAAAAACATGTATCCATGAATTACCATATAGGTGGCAGTACACTAAACACAGAAAGTGTGATAAGAGACTTAGGGACACAGGTGGACAGTGGTCTCACCTTCGATAACCACATCGCCACAACAGTCAGGAAATCCTTCTATGTGGCACACCTCATCACGAAGGGCTTTTCATCCAGAAAAAGGAGGTCAATGTCCCACTGTACTCATCCCTCATTAGACCCATTATAGAATACAACGCCCATTTGGTATGTACCTCTCAAGACATCTGCAACAACTGGAAAGGCCTCAGAAATACCTCACTAAAAGAATCACAGGCCTAAAACAGATGCCCTACGCTGACCGCCTTAAAAAACTCCAACTATACTCTGTCGCATATTGTCTACTCAGAGGCGATCTCTGCTTAACATACAAGGCCATGTCAAACCCAGAGCTGTTGGACATGCTACACTTAAAGAAATCCCAATCCGTCAGAGCTACACGCTCCAGGGATCTAAACCTTGTCATCACAATAAACAAAACATGCTGGAGGGATAGGTTCCTGACCCAGAGACTCCCCAGACTCTGGAATAGATTGCCCATACATATCAAGCAGAGTGCCTCTTTGGACCTCTTCAAAAGGAACCTTGACGACTGGATGGGAGAAAGGAAATTCACCCCAGGGATCACGTCAGTCGCCCTGCTAGACAGGGGTCCAGGAAAGTAAATAATGTGGGAAGAAATAGCCAGGGAATTGTTATGGCTAGGCTTGTATAGGCCCTAGGGCTGATAGCCTAGTACCAACCTATGAACCTATAAAGGGGAAATTAATAAATTAATGCAAATTAAATAGCATTTTTTCACCTCCTTTAGTAAATGCTGTACTTCCTCAGAAAAAAGAGGTACCTAAATAAATTTTATTTCTATCATCCAGGCAAGATTTTTCAGGACAAGATACATCAAATAACTCCTGTCTTGTCTTATGCAAGCAAATTCAGTCTTTGTGGAAGCTTGTGGTCATTGCCCTTGGCCAAATTGAAAATAATGGAAAACCACTGTTACCTTGGCCAAGAGGGAGGCGGTACTTCAGTATTTTGGAGACTCCTGGGCCTTTAGAAAAATCCTAGGTTGGAAAGGTTGGAACCATACAAAAACATTCCTCTCCATGGGGATAAGATAGCATTTATCTTCCAGCCCTGTATGCAAGAAGTCATGGAGCAGAATTTCTGTAGCTGTCAGCTTTGAAAGGAGGCAAACAGAACCTACTTCAGGTGTTCCCCACAGTTGGACCAATTCTTGGAAGACACAAAAATAAAGTTTCCATTTGTGGAGGATCCGTCCTGCTCCAGCTGAACTTATTTGCAATCAGGCTTTGTACTACTGAAATGTATGAAGTCTACAGTGTCAAAGTCAGTTAAGGTACTTTCTCTCAAGCTATGATAGCCAGTCCACAAAGATGGTAAGATCTGATACACCCCCTTCCCCATTTATGTACCACATCACTATGGTGTTGTCTG
Organism: Protopterus annectens; assembly: GCF_019279795.1. NCBI lineage: Eukaryota > Metazoa > Chordata > Ceratodontiformes > Protopteridae > Protopterus > Protopterus annectens. The sequence continues at coordinate 215,087,761 of NC_056747.1, read as the reverse complement.
TGTATACATGCAAAGGTATTGGGGGACAAGAGATTATCCCAGGCCTTCAAAGCAATGATCACTGTGACATTTATGTGCTTCTGTCTGTCTGAAGATTTGCACCAAGCTTGCATTTTTACCCCTTTGTAACTACGGATGTTTCAGACATGGCATGAGGTGCAGTTTCTAGACTTTGAGGGTTGGAAAGGGAGAGTGGGAGACCCGCATTACCAAGCACCTCATCTATTCCCCAAAGAATCTCCCTTTGTCCTTTCACATCCCAGTTCTGGGATTTATAAAAAGAGCACACATGATGAATCCAGACTGACCTGAGGTTCCATTGTATTTTCCATATATGGAGCTTGGCTAGAGGAAGAATAAGAGAGACAGATGCCATGTATCCCAAAATCCTGAGAAATTCCCTTGCAGATGCATGACTTTGGAGAAACTTGGGAATAACTGCTCAAACATCTCTACTTTGTCACAAGAAAGAGAGATTTTTCCCAAGGCAGAATCTAACAGGCATCCCAGGAATACAGTTTTGTGGGATGGATAAAGAAACAATTTGTGACAGTTGCTTTGAAAACCCAAATTGAATAGAAGGTTCTGGACAGTTTATAACGACTCTAGACAAATGTAAAAAGAGTCTGCAAAGATAAGACAACTGTCGAATTAAGAAAAGATGAATACCTTGAAGCCTGCATTAAGCAATGATTGGAGCAGGACACTTTATAAATACTCTTAGTTCTCTGAAAAGTCCAAAGGCTAAGATAAAGAAGTGATGATGTAAACCAGAAACAACAAACCTAGCAAAACATCTGAACTTCTTACTTACAGGAATTTAATGATTGGAATCCTTTAAATCAAGTTTTACCATAAAAGCTAAAAGGGGTATAAGAGGAAAATGTGACTCAAGGGATAAGAATTTGAGCACTGGAAATTTTGCAGAAAAGATTTAGGAAGGAAAGGTCCAGTCTATGGGTCTGAGAACCTTCCCATTTTAGTACAAGAAAAGTTGTTGACGGAATACCTTTGCCAAAGCGGCAAAGAAGTACAGACACTGTAACTCCTTGGAAGAACATCTGGTGCAGAATGTGAGGAGAGAGAGAGAGAGAGACTTTGTTCAGTAAGCAAGGAAGGAATCTCCTTGGAAGGAGGGAGGGATTTCCATTGCCATGTGTAACCCTGCTGAATTAGATTTAGAACCCATCTATCTGGTACCGCAATGGGAGATGAAATGTTAGAGAGATGGATACATTGCCAATGTAGGATGGAGGAGAGTCCTGATCTGACTGGTAGTCATGCTGATTTGATTGTAGACTGGCCTTGATTTGTTGAGGGCTTTCCTTTCTTGTTTTGCCTCCTTGCCATTGCATTTTAATATCCTCTTTGCCAGTACTTTGCTGCTTAAATGCCTTATTGAAAGGGGGAGTTCAGGTATAGAGAAAATTTTATTTCCTTTGCAAAAGGAGAGTTGAATAATCAGAGTCACTTCTTTTATAAAATTTTCTCTTTCATCACACTTCCTTAACACATCAGCTACGGAAGGGAAAAACAGAACCTCCTTATCTGTGGGGCAATTTAAAATATCAGGCTTAACATTTTCATGAAGATTTTGACAACAAAGTCAGATTAGTCTTCTTAACTTGGTATCCCTCAGGCCATTCATCTTTTTTCCCCAGTCCTCTTGGTGTAGCACATGAAGCTACCCAAGACCAACATGTTATCCTGTCCTGACTAAGTGAAGAATCTTTACCCATCACTTCCCTTAAGGCTGAAAAAAAGGGGTTCTCCCTTGCTCACCAACGGCATCCCTACAGCTGCAGAGGATGTGTTCATCTGCTGGTCGCATGTGCTACACTAAGAGGACTGGAGTAAAAAGGATGAATGGCCTGAGAAACATGAAATGTCATAGCACAGTCACCCACCAGCGATGCAGAAGTGTGACAGGAGCTGGTCTGACACTCAGACTCCCTAACCATGTTCCTTCTTCTTGCAGACGGGGGAAGGTAAAATCATGGGGAGTGAAGGTTGTTCCACTGGTAAGTCAAAAAAGAGAACTTGAAAGTGGACAGGGGAACCTGGAGAATCCAGTAAAGTGTTAAGTGATTCTGAAGTAAGTAAACCACTGACAGTCCACCATACATCCAGTATCCTGTCCACGATAAAAAATACATAAAATCTGAACAAAATTATTAAAAAAAAATAGAATTTTACAGAAAACAATGCTCACATAAGCATTTAGACATCCACAATGCCTGTCCAAAAAAAAAAAAAATGTTTCCTAGCTAAACATGGTTTCATTCAGACAAAAATACATTTTCCTCAATAAAACAAAATTAACGGAAAGTTTTCCCGAAAGGGGACACATCTTCCTAGCTTTGAAGGATGGCTGGCCAGCCAGCAGTTCCATGGGGCCCACTGAAGGAGCTCTCTTTGGTGGCACAAAAACTTTGAGGTTTTTTGCTCCAACTCTATTTATATTAAGCATGGCATGAGCTCCTGACAGTTGGATCGCATGTAAAGTGATCTTTAGCTTTGTAAGCTGGCTGGTCACAGAAGGTAGAGCCCATTTATCTTAGGTTATTGCAGCAGTGATCTGTGCATAGAATATCCAGAAAAAATATTATTAGGTCTACTAATTCGCCTTTGAGCTTAGGTTAGCATCTAAAGCTAAGGACAGTTGCAATTCTTTCTCTGGGTACATAAGGAATCTAAGAATAACACCCAATGGTGCTTTGAACATATTCATAATGGCATCACCTACTGTGACCCAGAAGACATTGTGGATATACTAACAAATTCAATGCAAATTTTAACCACAGTTAAATGCACTTATCCCTGAATTTCTCAGACCCTACAACATCAGTGAAGAACATGTACTAAAAGTACTTCCCAGGACTAAAAATAATTCATCAGTGGGACCTGACAATGTACCTGGGTGTTTAATATAATAATAACCCATGCCTGGGTGTGGGTAATGCTGGATTTACCCAAAGGTTGGTGTGGTTTGGTCACAAGGGTGAAGCGCGAGCGGCCAAACAAAGCCAACCGTGGGTAAATCCCGCATTACCCACACCCAGGCGTGGGTTATTGCTATTATACAATGACATTATTTAAGAAAAAAAAAATTGCTTTTCTTAAATAATGGCATTGTATAATGCCTCCGTGCTGCCCTTCCGCAGCTGTCTGGTATTCTGTGGCAGTTCTGATGTACTGCGCATGCGTATGCCTACGCAGTACATCAGAGCTGTGGGCAAAAGCAACGGAGAAAGCAAGATCTCCATTGCTTTTTACAAACTGTTTTGCTATGTTAAATGGGTTTAACATAGCGAGACAGCTTCAAAAAAAGCAAAGGAGAATCTCCGTTGCTTTTTTTAAAGCTGTCTCGTTTTGTTAAACCCATTTAACATAGTGAGACAGTTTTGAAAAAAGCAACGGAGAAAGCAAGATCTCCGTTGCTTTTTACAAACTGTCTTGCTATGTTAGAGTTTAACATACCGAGACAGTTTTAAAAAAAGCAACTGAGAATCTCTGTTGCTTTTTTTAAAGCTGTCTCACTATGTTAAACTCGTTTAACATAGCGAGACAGTGTGAAGCAATGGAGATCTTGTGTTGTCTGTTGCTGTAAAAAAAAAAGTTATAGTAATGGAAAAAGTCTGGGCGACCGGACCTTTTTCCATTACTATAACTCTGATTTACAACGTGCACGCTGACCAATCAGCGTGCACGCTATTGAATATTAATGGGGGGTCGTTGTATAATTAACAGTACTCGGTAAACTCTGGAAAAGCCACTCTTTAAACTATATAGTCTGTGTTTAGCCACTGGCTTTGTCTCTGAGGTTTGATGTACAGCAATAGTGATGTCATTTCACAAGGGTGGGTCCACTACTGGCTCAGGGGGTACTATAAACCCATCAGGCTGACAAGTCTTATTTACATAGCCATGGACCATATTATAACTGACCTGATAAAATAGGATATTCAATAAAATAGGATATTCAAAATTTCATTAGGCTAGACCCAGACTACGCTGCTTTTGTCAGGTATGATCCTGTCTAATGAATCTGGTTAACTCTTCTTGTGCTTTCCGCACAGCATACCTTGACTGGACCAAGGCGTTTGACATCATCACCCAAATGAGTGTAATTAATAAGCTTAATGCATTACAATCTGATCCCTATGTGGTTAGATGGATAGCTAATTGTCAAAAAGACAGAACCACATGGTGCTGGCAGCAATTCCCTCATAAGAGAGTATGAAGCTGACTAGTGGTATCTAACAAGGATCACTACTAGGACATATTTTGTGTGTCATTTATCTTTCTGAACTCTAGACCATTAACCAAGACCTCTGGCTAACCAAGTTTGCAGAAGACTCTAAACTGGGAGCCACTGTCAAGTCTCCATCTGATGCTAAACCTTTCATCAAGAACTTACACTCAGAAATATCTGGTGTAGTAAAATGGGTTCATTAAATGTTAAAAAGTACAATTTTGTCACATTTGATAAACAGCTTCTCCCACCAGCATACGACATAGACAACACCCAACTCCAAAATGAGAATGCTGTTAAAGGCTTTAGCATTATGGTTGATAATTCCCGCTCTCTTGATCATTTAATGACAGTAGTCCTTCCACTTAACACAGCTAATTACCAAAAGAATATCATTCAAGTCTAAAGAGGTCATTGTTCTCTTTTATTCAGCATTGAAATGGTCATTTACAGAATGCAGTGCTCTCCTCTGTGATGGAGGTATAGCGGGATAACTAAAAAAAAAAAGAAAAGAAAAAAACCCAGAGATTCCTGTCTAAGAAAATCATAGTTTTACAAACCCAAATGCTCCCAGAAAGCATTGGAAACACTGTCCCTTTATTCCATAAATATATTATAAACTTCCAAGGAGAGATCCTTGCCTTGCTTTCCAAGCCACTAGTAATCCAACGGTCCTGAATTACTTGTTTTTCCGCAAATCAAATTGTCCCACAAATACCAGAACCAGGAATCTAAAAGGAAAACATGGCAGAGTCATAAGTTCAAGATGGTCACACTTCCGGAACAGATTCCCACTACAAATCAAGCAATGTCATAGATTATCTTCCTTCACATAGGGGCTGAATGAGTGGACAGGTATTCAGAAATTCACCTCTGGCTTAACTGTCCTTGCCTTCCTTTAAAAGGGAGGTACAGTGTAAAGCCGGTTACTGGAAAAGCATAAATGGTCACAAGACTCGTTCGTCTTGTATTTTTTATGATGCTGTGATTCAGCTGATGTTTACTCTTGTGTATGCTACTGCAACTGTTGATATTAATTTCTTTTTATACATATTACATTCTAGTACTGAATCTGTATTTTCTACACTTCATAGCTTCATAGGTAGGTACTGGGCTATCGGCCCAAGGGCCTAAGTAAGCCTAGCCAACAGGGTTCCCTGGCTTATGCCACCTAAGAAAGTTAATTTCCTGTGCCCCTGTTAAGCAGAGAACAGAAGTGATCCCCGGGGTGCATTTCCTATTTCCCATCCACTCATCAAGATATTTCTTGAAGAGTGCTAATGAGGAACATTGCTTGACATAGATGGGTAGCTTGTTCCAGAGTATAGGAAGTCTCTTTGACAGGTATCTATCCCTCCAGCATGTTCTGTTTATTGCGGTGACAAGGTTTAGGTCCCTAGAACTGTGTAAGCTCAGAGGGATTGGGATTTCTTTAGGTGTAGCATGTCCTACAGCTTTGGATTTAACATAGCTTTATATGTTAGGCAGAGATCTCCTCGAAGTAGGCGATATGCTACATAGTAAAGCTGGAGTTTTTTTGAGACGGTGAGTGTAGGTCATTTGTTTGAGGCCAGTACTCTTCTTTGTGAGGTACTTCTGTGGCCTTTCCAGCTGCTGCATACGTCTTGTGAGGTACATTCCAAAAGGGGCATTGTACTCTATAATAGGTCTAATGAGTGCTGAGTAGAGGGGAACAATGACCTCTTTTTTTCCTGGATGAGAACCCTTTTGTGATGAGGTGTGCCACATAGAAGGATTTTCTGACTACTGTGGTGATGTGATTATCAAAGGAGAGACTACTGTCCACCTGGGTCCCAAGGTCTTTTATCACATATTCAACATTAAGTAGACTGCCATTTATGTGGTAGTTTAAGGGTACAGAGTTTTTACCAAAGGGGATGACAATGCACTTTTTGGCATTGAGCTTGAGGCCATGCCTCTGACACCAGGCATCTGTCTCAGTGAGGCCCTTCTGTAGGATGTCCACATCATTTGGGGACTCAACTATGGCTCCTAGTTTGCAGTCATCTGCGAACTTCATTAGCCAGAGGCCTTCTGTGTTAGCCTGTACTTCAGAGAAGTAGACACCAAACAGGAGAGGTCCCAGGACTGAACCCTGTGGTACTCCACTTATCACTGGTTTGAAGTCAGATTTGGAGTCTGCAACTTTTACAGTGTGGGTTTTGTTAGTGAGCCAGTTGGCAACCCATCTTATGATGTAGGGATTTATACCTAGTTTAGTGAGTTTAGCTATAATTCCAGAATGGGGGATGGTGTCAAAAGCCTTGGCGAGGTCAAGATAGGCTTTGGTGACTGCCTCAAAGAAGTCAATTGGGTTCAGAATGCATGATCTGCCTTTCACAAACCTGAACTGGATGGGGTCCAGAGTTTGGAGGTTATCAATGTCTTTGTTTATGAGTTCCATGATGATACATTCCATGGCCTTGCAGACCAGGCTCGTCAGGCTAATAGGGCAATAGTTCCCAGGATCAGTGGTGGCTCCCCCTTTGTGGAGTCAGAGAACTGTTGCTGTGTGCCATTCAGTGGGAACAAAGCCTGATGTGAGACTATGATTGAACATGGTGCTTAGGTGGTGAGCCAGTTCATTCTGAAGTTCATGTAAAATGCAGCCTGGGATGATGTCTGGTACCATGGATGCTGTGTTTTTGGTTACAGAGAGTGCAGTTTTTACCTGCATAGATGTGATTACAGGGACTCTGCATTCTTCATGTATAGACATGGGCCCTTTAGGGGGTGACAGGGGGGTAAAGTAGCACTGAACCTATCTGCCAGGATGTTGACAATATCAGTTGGTTTTGTAATTTTCGTGCCGTTGTGCTGTAATTCAGAGCAGATCTGGGATTTGCCATTTAGATTCTTGACATAGCTATAGAATGCTTTGTGGTTGCCCTTAGAATCAGTGGCGATTTTGTTTTCGTAGCTAGCTTTGGAGGATCTTATAAGGGATCTCAGCTTCTTACTGAGGCTTACCAGGGAGCTCCTCCACTCATGGGATTTTACTCTCTTTTGTAAGTTTCTTCCTTCTGTTGTAGAGTTTGTTTATGGCAGGGGACCACCAGATTGGCTTCCTTTTTTTGGAGGATAGCATCTTGGTTCTGTTTGGGATAGCACGATCCATGCACTCGTGTAAGTGCTTATAGAGTGCACTTGTGTAGGATTCAGCAGTCATAACTGTATTATCCATCTGCATGGGTGTCATAAAGTTCACCACTTCTGTCTTAAGAAGCATGAAGTTGGCTTTGGAGACATTTTTTACCTTGGTTTCCTTAATTGTGGGTGGGGGCAGGATAGGGATATCTAGGGTGATTCACTTATGGTCGGATCTGACCAACGAGGAGTTGATTTCAGGTGTGGAACACCGGTCACTCATGTTGGTAATGACTAGGTCTAGAATATTGTTGCCCCTGGTGGGGGTGTGTATAATTTGATCCAGGGCATTGGAATTTATGAATTCCAGAAAGTGTTGAGTGAAGGAGTTGGTACATGAGTAGTTTTCCCAGTTAATGGTGGGGTGGTTGAAATTGCTTATTATTAGGGTGTTTGGCTGAACCCTAATATTTTCCAGTATATCAAGAAAAGAGGAGTGGGAATCCTGGGGCATGGTGGGTGATCTGTAGCAAGCTACAATTTGGATTGCAGTTTTGCCCAGAGTTAGTTGCACTTGGATAATCTGGGATGCATTATTTTATTTTATTTATTTTACATTTGTTTACTGGGAAAGTCCGACTGGATATATGTCCATTTTTAGAGGAGGCCTGTGGAGAAAAGCTCCAGAAAGCAGAGTACAAATGCATTAGGAATAATAGAAACATTTAGAGATGAGTATAATATGCAGTTTTCAGTAGGGTTACAAACTTAGATAAAACATAGTAGACAACATCAAAATCATGTGGCTTCAGTTTCAGACAATAATACACACAGTTATGGGCTATGTTCCATCAAGAATTCATACACTTATTAGAGTATATGACTGAAATGCTTAGGGAGAGTTTGCAGGAACACTGGATGGTGATTAGTCTGGTTTATGCAGGGACATTGCCAATGCTGTTGGAAGTGTAGTTTGAGGCTTTTTTTGAACTGAGTTAAGAAGGATTGGTGAGTAAGTTCGGCAGGTAGCATATTCCAAGTTTTGCCTACTGAGTTGATGAATAGTGTCTCCCCAGCCACATTTAAGCTGTTAGTTGTTTATACCAGCAGTTTGTCAGCAGAGCATAGTGACCTCAGGTTGCTGTATGGTTTTATTTATTTATTTATTTATTTATTGACATTTGTTAACCGGGTTTGTCCAACTGGGCTTGTGGCCCATTTTCAGTGGAGACTGGAGGAGAAAAGCTCCAGTAATACATTTCAAAACAAGTACAATTTTAAACAATATTGATATAATAGCAGTTATAGCAAAACAATGATCTTATTTAGTGCTGGTATTTTTTCGGGTTGATATAGTATTTTGTGAGTTATGACAAGTTGGTTGTATCGGAGAAGACTGGGCCACTCTAGCCATCCTAGGTGAGTTAGGTTGATACAATGGTGAGTCCTAGAGGTAGCACCTGTAGCAAATCTAGCAATATGGTTGTAACATCTAGCAAGTTTGGTAAGGGTAGCTTGGTTTAGGTTAGTGAAGAGGGTGGAGGCATAGAGGAGGGTAGAAAGTAGGTGGGACCGAGAGATAGTGGTTCTTGCAAAAGGAGTGAGGATGAGTTTGATCGTGTATAGGGAGCCCATTTTTTTGTTGACAGATTTGATGGCTTGATTGACATGGATATCATATTTTAGGGCGTTATCATCTATGATGCCCAGGAGTTTTGTATGAGTATCTGGGGATATAATAGTGCCATTGCTGGAACTTATAGTAAAGAATGGTGAGGAAGATTTGCAGTTTAGTTTTGTTGAGGTTTAATAGAAGCTGATGGTTTGCAAACCATTTTTCTACATCACTGAAAGTATTCTGGGTTAGGGTCATAAGCTCAGTTGAGGAGGGGGTGGTACATATTAAAGTAGAGTTGTCGGCATATTGGATGCAGGTGGGTAGGTCATCGATAAAGACTGAGAACAGTAGTGGTCCTCGTATGAAGCCTTTGGGGACTCCTAGAGTAATGGGTAGACGTGTGGATAGGGTATTCTGCCATACAACTGCTTGTTGTCTATCAGACAGGTAAGATTGGAATCATTTAACTGAGATACTGTTCAGTGACAGTTCCTTCAGGGTACGGAGAAGCAGTTGGTGATTGACCATATCAAAGGCCTTAGAGAGATGTAGAAAGAGAGCTGAGGTAAGTTTATTGTTTCGGTTGATGTTGATAGAGTTAGAGAAAGATAGGAGGGCTGATGTGGTGCTATGGTGTGGCCTAAAATCATGCTGAGAGTTGGCCAGTAGTTTATTTTGGGCGAGATAGTGCATTAATTGGTTGTGGATGCACTTTTGTATAATTTTGGCCAATGGTGATAGTATGGCTATTGGTCGGAAGTTTGAGAGGTCTAAAGAATTCCCTCCTTTATGAAGGGGAATGACATGGGAAACCTTCCATAGAGAGGGGATAGTGGCTTCAGTCAAGGTGCAGTTTATTATGATCGAGACAGGGTATGCAATGGCATCTGCCCCTTTTTGTAAATATTCTGGTGGGAGGAGATCAGCTGCCAGGGTAGTGGGCTTTAGTTTGTTAATTAGAGATCGGATGGTGGATGCAGATACAGGTTGGAAGGTGAAAGGGAGTGGGGCAGTGGTTGTGGAGGAGTTTTGAAAGGAGCTGGTGGGGGTTACTTGGATAGCTAGTGATCGGATGGTTTTGGTAAAAAAAAATGTTAAGTATGTTAGCAGTTTCCTCTGGAGTTTTAAGGTCGCAAGTTGAGGGGGTGGAGGTGGAGGTTTGGCCAGGGTGGATCAGTTTGTTTATGCCTGCACAAAATTTTTGAGGTTTGTTCTGGTGTTTTTGCTGAAGGTGTTGATAGAAGTTTTTTTTGTCTAACAGTGTAGCTTTCTTGGTATCATTCCTTAGTTGTTGGAATTTAATATGGTCAAGTGGGTCTTTGGAGGTGCACCATTTGCCCCATGCTTTATTTCTTGCTATGATTATGGTTTTGGTTACTTTAGAGAGCCAGGGGGCAGTCTTAGTTTTAACTCTGAGGGTGCAGATAGGAGCATGGGAATCTAGAATGGAATGGAATTTAGAATTAAAGTAGGCTACAGTATCATCTAGTGGAAGTTTTTTAACTCCACTGACTTTCAGAATGAACTCAGAACATGCAATTGGGCCACACTTAAATTTCTTGTTGTTTCTGATAGATTTATATTGAACTTGGTGGTGGTTATATACTTTATGCTTAATGATATAAGTAAGTAGGTGGTCACTTATATCATCTGTGAGGGGTACCTGTGTTATAAAGTTCAGGGTGATTGTTGATAAGAATCCAGTCCAGGATACTGCATTTGTAGCTGGATTTATTTATTCTATTTATGAAGGTTTATATGGGTGGTGGGAGATTCAGAGGAACAATTGTGCCAGTCAATATCAACGTCTCCTAACACCATAGTTTCATGGAGGTATGTGTTGGAAAGCCATTGGAGGAAGTCTTCTAGGGTATTTGCATTGTTGCCTGGGGGAATATAAATGCAGGCAATGAATATAGATTTCCTTTTGTTAAGCTGTAGTTTGCTAACAAGGGCTTCTGCTTTACTGAACAAGGGGGGTTGTTGTGGGGCTAGTGTGACATCTATTGTGTTTTTAAACAGAACTGCTACTCCTTCACCTTTCCTGGTGTTACAGTCTAGTCTAAATATGTTGTACCCTGGTGGGAGTACCAGGGTACAACATATTTAGACTAGACCATAACACCAGGTAAACTCATCATTTTAGTTCCTGGTTTTAGCCAGGTTTCTGTAAGACACAGCACATCAGGTGAGTAGGTAGCTAGAAGGGCATGAAGATTATGGACCTTGTTGTTAATACTCCTGATGTTTAGGTGACAGGTCAGGAGAGAGTTAGGCGACCTTAAATTTGATCATATGTTGAAGGTGGTAGTTGGCTGAGAGCTTGTGGGAAGGGTGTGTCCAGGGTTAGGGTGGAGGTCCCCATCCCTCATCAGAGTAAATTGTACAGTGATTATTAGCATCCCTCATCAGAGTAAATTGTACAGTGATTATTAGTTTCAGCACTTTATTTATTTTATGATATCTAGTTTTGGGGGAGATCGACCATGGTCTAATTAGTTGGGGGTTGTTAAAAGTGGAAAAGACAGGTTTGTAGTGAGCTAGGGGTTGGTCTGATTCACTCAAGGTAGGAGCAGAGATGGTATAAGATATGGGGTGGTGAAAACCAAGATAGGGCTTGTTTTCATAGATGGTGAGGAGATATAGCCCAGGCAATATAACTGAGAGGAGGCAACTAGCTGGAGGTGTGGATATCCTTAATGAATATGGACACACCTCTGCCTTTGGTGTTCTGGTCCAGGTTAGATGGCTGAAAAGTGTGGTATGAATTATAGCCTGGTAATGCAGGGGTGATCTCTAGAGCCTTGAACCAGGTCTCAGTCACTGCACAGATATCAATGTTTTCCATTTTAAGGAGTGCCTCGAGTGAGTGCATTTTGAGATTTAGACTTCTAGGATTGAGTAGCATTACCCTCAGTTTTTGCTTGCCTGTTCCTGTTATGTTGGTGAATTTGTCATTTGAACCTTGCCTAAAAAAGGCACTATAGGGGAGGCAAGAGCCTTAGTCAGTATCCGGAACCCCAGGGGTGACAGGTGTAGGCCATGTCTGGCATCGTGGTCTGTCGACCATGTCGTCAAAGACAGACAGATACTGAATCCCCCTTAGAATGACACCAGAAGCTTAGCCAATTGTTGAAGTCAATCATTTTGTCCTTGTACTGCGATATCATTCTGGGTGATGACAGGATGATACTAAGGGCTAGGGTCATACCTGCCTGGGCTACAAGATCAGAGAGCTCTTCCATGTCTCTTTTCATGTAGTCCAGGGAGGTACATCTCAGGTCATTCACACCAACATGGATAATGACAGTCATATTTGTACTTGTTGTGGAGTGACCTGAGTGCGTGCATTATGTGGCGGATCCTGGTACCTGACAGGCAGCTGACAGTAACCTTCTCCTTGTTTAGCCTGGTGAGTGGGACATTGGTGTGTCTGACTAGAGTCACCTATGACTAGTGTGTTGGGTATGTTGGTTTGTCTTAAGGGCTGTAGTTTATTGGCACCCTGAGTCTGTGGGCTATGTGTCATTTGGGTTGTGTTGGAGGGTGGAGGTTGCTTGCATTTCTGCTTTGGAGGTCTCTGTTGCTTGAGCAGGTTATTGGGAGCCTCTGCAAATGTTTTTGTGTTTCTCTGTGTGGATTTTGGTGGTGTAGGTTTTGTGAGACTATGTGATGTGTTGTGTGGTGCAAGTGTTTATCTTATCTTGACTGACAAATTAAGTCTTGGTTGGAGAGAGCTTTACCTCCAGTCTGACTAGAAAAGTGCATCTCTCACAGGTTGTGGTGTTGGGTGGTAGGAGGAGAGGGTTGTCTATGTACATGAGGCAATTTCTACATTGCCTCAAGATACCCAGATTCATCAAATAGACAGGAGAGAATACTGGGATCTGACCCTTGGACATGCCTGAATAAAAAAATATTTTTCTCTAGATAAGTGAGGAAAGTGAGTACAAGAGCTGTTTTTCTCTAAGCAAGTGAGGAAAGTAAGTACCAGAACTGTTTTCCTCTAGGTAGTGAGGAAGGTTGAGTGCTGTAGTAATTAGTAGGTTATTTAGTGCTTACAAGTTCTGAACAAGTGCTGAGCATGAATAAGCAAATTCAAGTGCTAAAACTAAGAATCTGTACCTGGATCTTGTAGTAGATAGGCTACCTAGTGCTTACTACTCCCACTGATAAGCTAGAAGGCTTCCCTCCTACACAGGAAGTCTTGGGGGACTCAGAAGCTTACAAGCAGTCCTAGATACAGTAAATCTGTATCTGGACTAGACTAGTTACAGGAAAGGTGGGAAACAAGCGCAAAAGTGGGCTTTTAAACCAGAAAGTTGAAAGAGATGGAAAAACTGCCCAAACGGCCAATAAACTACAATTTCTGGGCCAGAAACCACTCTTGTTGTAGATAGGCTACCTAATGCTTACCACTCCCACTGATAAGCTAGAAGGCTTCCCTCCCACACAGAAAGGCTTTGGGGGCTCAGAAGCTTACAAACAGTCCTGGTTACAGCAAATCTGTATCTGGACTAAACTAGTTACAGGAAAGGCAAGAAACAAGCTTCGAAATTTTTTTTTTGGAAAGTGGAAAGGAGAAACAGAAGATAATTAAAAATTAAGGACCTAAGTGGCTTGCCCTTCACAAATGTTCTCTCTGTATTAAGTAGAATGGTTTTCACTTCTAAAGTGCCTGATATAATTTTTTTTTGTAGCTTCTTCTTTCACTAAATATGTTTTTTTTCCTGAGACCCCCCACTAAAAAGGAAACTTGTGTCACCCAGTCAGACCCTCCCTGTCACCAAATGCAAATAAATAAATACTTGATAAGTGTGCATATTTGACTGGTTTCTCATGCGATGACAGAAAATCAATGAAAAGTCAACTGATGAGACCAGCTACACCCTAAACATTGTCTGCTATATTGTTGACAACCTTTTGTAGTATATTAGAAATTAGTTTAGAAACTACTAAAGGCTTAGTTGAAATCCTGTCTACACCTACAACAATACAAGACATAATGTTTCAAGGTATTTAAACATTTCATATAAAGAAAGTCCTGAAAGTAAAGGAGACTCTGTTCTCTTTATTTGCTCCCTGTGCATGAGCCCGTAGACTTATTTCATGCTCTAGTATATGGAGAAAACAAATTCTTGCAGGTTTTCATGATTTTAATGTTAATATAGTCTTCCAATCTATTGTGGTATTGTGAGGCTGCATGTATGTCTACCCATTAATTAATTTGTTTCTTTTTTCAGTCATTGATGATGTTTGTGCTATTTACTGGCTGTAACTGTCCTAAGCCAACAATCCTGACCTAAGTAATAAAATCTGCATATGATTTATGAATAAAATCCCAAGACCCCCACACAGTATGCAGGTGGTCCTGTGTTCAATCCTTAGGCAAAGGGGAGGGTTTTCCTTTCCAGATGAGTTGTTAATGGGTTACTAGTTTCATGGCTTGTACTACAGTGGATACTGATGTGTTTAAAATCACCTTCATGGTTATTTTCCAGTTGTAAGAAAAACTGCTCTTGGGGGGAAAACAGGTACCTAACTGCACAGAGACTCCTTGTTGTTCCATTGACAGTGACAACGACATGGTATGCAGGGGGTCCAATTTTCATACAACTGTCAGAGTTTTCTATTCTTGTTGATATGTTAATACATAACTAGATTTATGGCTTATACTGCATCGGATGTTTGTGTTTAAAATCCTGTTTGAGGCAGTGTCCTATTTGAAAGGAAAAATTGATCTTGGGGGAAGCAGGGTACCTAACTGACCAAAGCTTCCTTGTTGGTCTAGTATCAGTGAAAACAACATGTAATGTGTGTGTGTGTGTGTGTTGGGGAGGGGGAGTTCTGAGTTTAATCCCCAGACAAAGATCTGAATTTTCCTTTCCTTTTGAGTTATTGTCAGGTATAGAAAACTGTTATAAAATAATTGCAACATCAAACACCAACTGCAGGTAAGTAATAAAAGAAATTATGACAACCATGTAAAGAAATGTTTTCTACAGATATTGTAATATTGTGGGAACTATTTACCAAATGCTGTTTGTGCTTTGACTTCTAAGTTTACCTCACTGAAGGAATGGTCCTATTGTGTTCCTGCACTGATTTGCTGTTTAATGCCTGTCAAGGTCTTCATTAAGGTGCGAGAGTGTACAATTTGTAGTGTTTCAGACACCAAGACAGTATATGATGGTAATAACAAATGCCAGTCCTGTGTACGAGTAATTAATCTCTTGATTGTCATCTAGTAGTCTAATAAAAAGTGTTAAGCAAACAATGTTCCGATTATCTAATAGCAATAATATATTCCAGTTTGGGTGTCACTGGGGAAATAAAGAACCACCCATGCCTGTTTTGAGGCCTGAAAAAGCAGACAAAGGGCCTCTGTTCCACTCAAAAGGTCCTTTATTTCCCCTATAATTCCCTCCCTGGAGGGTATTATTGCACTTCGATAATGCTTTGTTTTGTATTTGTTTTATCATTAGTACATACATTTTTTTTATATTTTCAATGTAAAATAGTTATTCCACCTAATGTCCCAAAGTTGATGTAAGATATATAGTTGTTATAAGAAGAAGTCCTTTAAATACTTACATAACTTATATTTTGGCCATAATGTCCACAAGCACAGAAATGTGCCCAGCAATTATAGTCACTTTCTTCACTGAATGCACCTCAGATGTCTCATTGTGAAGAAATGAATGGAAGAAAAAATCATGCAGTGCAAACTGTTACAACCCCGCGTTTTTCAAGTGTCCCTGATTTTGCCTCATATTATTGCTTTGTCCTTCAAAAATGTTTGATATCCTGATACATCTCTACATTTTACAGTCAGTAAAAACAACATTATTATGTCATACTGTTCTTAGGTCACAAAAAAACATGCTGATGCAAACCTGACCATTCGATTAACCTTTTTTTTGTGAATTTGAGAACTATTTAAAGTTGTCATTGATTTTGGTCTTTGTCCACCATTTTTATTTTTTTTGGCTTTGTCCAGACTTCTTGAGTAAAGACGTTGACAGGTACGTGCTTATGTGCTTGCTCCTCTCTTGCACGCTCCATCTTACTTGCACGCTCCATCTTACACTCACACACACAAGCAAAACTGCTTTTATTTTTTTTAATTTTTTTTACCTCTGTAAATACAGATAAGGGAAGGTAAAATGGCAAGTCCTTCTACAGATATAATAGCTCCTTGAATTTATTTTTTTCTTTACCTTTATATTATGCTTACTAAGCAGCACAGTTCCATTTATGGAGTATAAAAATGCTGCTGCTCTTGTGTTTTTATTTAGTTTGTGTGACATGGCAGCATTAGATACTACCATGAGGTGGAAGACTTGTTTTTATGCCGGCAGTACGTACATATTAATACCCTTTTGGTGAATGTTCATTCCCCAGTACGGTATTGATTGCTTTTTGCTCATTATTTAAACAGCATAACAAAAGAGCTGATTGATACTGAAAACAGGAATCCATTAAGCACGGCATAATTTTTTCACACCAGTTAAATCTGGTATGGCTAAGTACAGGAGTGCTAAATAATGTGCTCATTAATAATACAGACATAAACTACACATAAAATATATTTAAATAACCAGTAACATTATGTGGCCATGTACAGGACTGAAGTCACAAGCTGACCATCTGTCATTGCTTGACAAATCATGGATTAATATTGTTAAAATATTCTTTCAGGTTGTCAGAAAATGTTTTTTCAGTATCAGATTTATTTTCGCACTCTGCCTTAAATCTTTTCATTGGATAAATCAATGAATATTTAACAGCTGATGAAAGTATTTTTTTCCCAGAATAACTCAGTTTTGAAAGGTTTACTCAGAATCAGGGACACAGTGAAAATTACGGATGGCTTATTATTATATCTTGTGGATATTTGTTGGGAGGGGGATAATATCTCAATTTTCTACATGAAATTATGAATTAGGAATGGCATCGCAAGTGTCAGCACATTTTTCTGCTTTTTAACTCTCTGTTGAAGAGAATGTCTTTCCATCTCATGCACACAGTTTAGATTTCAGTCATACTTTAACACTGGTGCAGCGGTTAGTGTTGTCACTTCACAGCAAGAGGTTCTCCCATTCAATTCTCGGCTGGAGCTCCTTCTATGTGGAGTCTGCATGTCCTCACCACAGTCAAGAGACGTCTAAAAACATGCAGGGAGGTGCATGCATGAATGGGTGTGCCTTCCTTGAAGGTTGGGCATCAGGCTGGCAACTCTGCACGGTAAAAATCCACTGCCAATCATTAGCAGACCCGAGTTCCTTTGTGGCGACCCCTAACCGTGAAAAGCCGAAAGCCTTGAACAGCTGGGTTATGGCATTTTTCATAGTTTCACCAGAGTTTGTTTTCAAAGACATAGTAAGCAGTTCATTTTAGTGTTATAAGACACACATTTTACAGCACATTGTTTTAATGGTGATGATGACTACATTATAAACATGGATCATTGGAGGAAAAAAACTAAAATGTACCACAGAGAGTCTAAAACTTCATAGATTCTTCAGTCTTATTGGCCTCTCTATACTACTGGATTAATTCAATTACACTCCTAAGGGTTACTCCTCTATGGAATTCAGCACACTCACTGTGGTATTTTACAATTAGCCACACCTCCCTTCCCCACTTTATGCATCTGAAAAGGTAGCTTAACTGAATGCAGTATAAACTTGAGCTTACCACCATCTCAGGCAGCAAGGCGGGGTGAAGGGGGTGGCTGCACTTGGTGCAAACTATGAGTGGATGCAATCAGTACCTCAGAAGAGTTGCCAATTAAGAGTGAGTGCAGTTCATTTTAGCAACAGAGGTGTCTGTACCATGTTACTAAGGCCTGGAACATCATTATCTCTATTCCTCAGGTCAGTATCTTCCCTCCCTAACTTCAAAACCATTCTGAAAGAGTTCCTACCCAAAATCTGGTTCTGTTCTTGCTCAACACCAGGATAAACTATATCCCTAAATGTGAACAAATACCTATTCATACCTTACTTCTCCTTACTCTCCCTTCTTCACTCAATTCATTATTTCTATCAATTTCTCTCCCCAGCTTTCTCCCTAAACATACCATAAACCTGCTTTTCTCTCACTTTGTATTGCAAGTTCTATTTGCATTATACTAACTTACCTTTAATTTCTCTATAAACTGCCTAAAATTTCTCTAACTATTAAATTGTTGCCATTTAACTTCTATCTATTCTTAACCAATGTTTTCATGTTCTAATTTGGTATAATTATTTAAACTCTAGTTTTTTTTATATATATATATTATTTTAAAGACTGTTCTTAAAATGTTTTGTAATACTTTGGAGCTTTTATCCTTGGGCACACATTAAAAATGAGCTCGTATGCAGTCAGACTTTCTCAGTAATGAAATATAAATAACTAATTAATTAAATAAATAATATCATGCCTGCCTAATGAATCTGTTTAAATGTTAGCAGATTCATCAAAGAACCAGTAGAAACTCTCTGTTGCAGTTCTGAGAAGTTTTTTGAGGGGAAGTTCTTTAATTTTGGGTTGAGGGGAATTGCCCTGCGCATGGCCGGCCTTAGGCATAGGCGAACTAGGCGACTGCCTAGGGCACCATACAGGCTGGCCTTGTAAAGGGCGCCTTATGTAGTTATTTATTTATTTTAATGTTTGCGCTCTTCTTGGCGCTGGAACCAGAGGGCGGATGGTGGGGGAGGGGACGCAAGCACCCTCCCACTTACAGCTGAGGGTTGGCTAGGAGGCTTAAAAAAAAAAGAAAAAAACTTTAGTTGGCGGTGAGAGAGGCTTCTCCTTTGAGGATAAACTTGTGTGCATCATGACGCCAACTTCAACTAAATGCATTCTGCAGTTCAAGCGACGTGCATGTGACGCACACACAATGTTGGGTTCTTTTTAATGGATGCGTTATATTTTATTATTTTATGGTATGTTGCTGCCTACTTTATACCTGACTGAGTGCAAGATGTGTTGAGCGGAGGAGTCGAATGCTGGATATTGAATACATTTAAATGGAAGTAGGTGGCAATGGCAAAACTTTGGTTTATAATGAAAGTTTCAGCATCAGGGCCCAGTGTGTGAGCACTCTAAATCTAAGCCATAACTGCTCATGCACAGAGTTATTTGGCTAGAGGAGGAGATCGCTTTAATGTTATTTATGCTGGTGTCCATGGGTTAGGGTTAGAGTACGGCTTAGGAAAGGAGATCATTTTAGATTTATGCTTGTCTGTGTTATGTTGCGTGCCTGTGTGCATTGTGTAGTTGTACAGTTAATGCTTAAGTTGCTGCCCTAATGTGTGGAGTTGGGGTTAGGTCCAATGGGAGGGATAGGATTAGCACACTTCGATGTGGTGGTACAGGGCAATCGTGTTGCAAGACTCTTTCATGGAACTCATTCTATGTTACAAGTACATAAAGGATATCAAAAATTATACCTCTGTATTATAGTAACTATCTGAAATGTATACTTATAATTGGCTTACAATGCAAGCCAGTGAGAAATTATATTTTTATAACTCCCTTGAAATACTATGAATCCTGATAAATAACTAGAAATACAATTGTCACACTGGTAAAAAAAAGTGAAACATAAAGCTTAAAAACATTTCCTTTTCTATACACCCTTAACATCAAATAATGTAATGCTCCCATCTTAACGTTACAGCTACAGACTGAAGCCCAAATGAGAACTGTA
The DNA here is from genome assembly GCF_019279795.1 of Protopterus annectens. Lineage (NCBI taxonomy): Eukaryota > Metazoa > Chordata > Ceratodontiformes > Protopteridae > Protopterus > Protopterus annectens. The sequence goes on along the minus strand of NC_056747.1, from coordinate 215,068,078 downwards.
GCTCCCCCCCCTGATCTGACACCCCCTCAAACACTAAGCTGAGGAATAAAAAATGTTTATTCTCTCATCTGATTCTCCTCCCTTCTCTCCTAAGGGGCAGCATTATGTCCATCCTTAATGTTTGCATGAGGAGTACACACACACACAACAAATGTTTTCTGTTGAAAAATGTTGCAAATTTCTTGCTCCATTTGATAAACTTAGTCCATATTACAGTAACTCCATTTTCATTGTAGACTATTTCTGTGAATTCTGAGGCTGGCATATTCCGGAGTTCATGCAGCTGCACTAAGCTGAACTACCATTTTTTCTAAATAGGGAAGCATTATATTTTTGTATAAAGCTTGAAAAGGAAGGATGAGATTTTTGCAGATAGCACACAAATATGGTTTTGTAAATTTATTATATAGAATGGTATAGGTTTCAAATGACAGGCAACTATGGCTGTTTGAGTTATAATCGAGAGGTGGTTGTAATTTTTGAGTGGGTCCATGAAAGTTCAGTCTGACAAGATAGACTGGGGAGAATTTAAGCCTACCCATCTGATTATCTAGGTTTACCTTGGAATTGACAAGGGTACTACTCCATTTGACATGTAGAAGGTTGTTCCAGAGGTGAAGAATACATTCCTGCAGATCATACATTGTTTCATAACTCTCACTGAACAGAATTTGGAATTCAAGCTTTCTTGTTAATAGAACTAGCTTGAATTCAAAATGCAATTCAGTGAGTTATGAAACTAATCTTCAGCAGTACTGACTGACTGCATTCTTTAATCGTTTAAAAATGATTGTAACAGTTGCTCTCCCCCTCCTTATTTTTGGCTTTGTCCAGAATTCTAAGCAAAGAAGTTGAGATGCTTGCAATTGTGCCTGCTCTTTTGTGGTCGAAGGTCAAGTGGCAGGAAAACCTGGAAAAGGGGGGTATGATCTTGGAATTCGGAGTTTTCTGTGGGACATGGGATGCGCAAGACCTGGGTGAGATTGCAGTACCAGATACTGTTTGTACACATGATGTTTAAGTGAAAGATACATGCTGAGATTTTACATTTTAATTTTGTACTCTGCTAGTTAAGCTTGTTGACTGTAATGGGTAGTCTGTATATGTTGTATTCTAGGGAGATGCTGTGTTTGTTTTACTAGTTTTAGTACATTGGCCGAAAGGAGCCATATTTCATTTGAAAGCACTTCACAAGAGTGGTCACTAGTCCAGGAAAATTGGTTACGTATTGGAGACCCCCCCCCCCAACACACACTTTTACCTTTTTGTTAATTTTATGTTGCTGACACTATTTAATGTTTATAGCATGTTGTAATTTTGATCTTAGACTTGCTGTGGTGATAACTGTCTTTCTAATGATGGAAGCATGTTTTTGTCTTTAAAGTATTTGACTTATTTATTGGGAAGTAAATACTGTGGGAAGAAATAGCCAGGGAATTGTTATGGCTAGGCTTGTATAGGCCCTAGGGCCGATAGCCTAGTACCAACCTATGAACATAATTTAGGCCATTGGAATGGCTAGGCTTACTACAGTTTTGGTCTAGGGGCTAGCAATGCATTTGGGTGGCAGGTCTATTTATGACCGAGGTGTGTGATGGAAAGCTATTGATATTTTTCTACCATTTGCCCAGGATGGTTTGTTATTGTGGATTTTGTTTTCCTAATTTTACAAATATCCAGTCAAAGGCAAACTTATACTTTACTGTAAGAGCTTTTGCATTAATACCTGTACTGCTGCAGTTTCAGTTTTTTGGTCAACAGTGTAAGTTGCATATTTTTAAATAGGTCGTTTATATTGGAAAACTCTGTTCACGTTAGCAAGAAATTCTCTTAGAAATGTAAACAAGTGGACTTGCAGGCAAAAAGTGCTGAAGTACCATTCTGCTTTGTTGCTAGGGTTTGCCAGTCCATGCCCTAAAACATTACCTATGTGTTCATTAGCTAGGAGCACACTTGTTTTTGCTCTCTGATGACTCTTGTACAGCTATTCTATTGAGGCAGTGTAGTTCTTGCTTGTGTGTTTGCGTGTGCAAGCTCCAGTACAAGTAATAGTTGCTGTTTATTGTGGGGAGTTTGGAGAACAAACGCTTTACTGCAATTAGAAGTTTATATGAAGGCAACTGGTAATTTTCTAGTACTATTTGCCGGCTTTACTATAGCTTACAGAAAGTTTAATATAGCTCAGGGAAAGGGGGGGCTTAAAGTTACATATGCCAAATGCTCAGTTTTCTTTGCTTAGGTGTAGGGATGCTATTTATTTTTTGAGGCAGATGTGATAAGTGAGAGCCAGTATTCCACCTAGGGGGAGAAAGGCAGCCCTAGTTGTGGGACAGAGGAAGTGGGAAATGTTACTGGTTCAGAAGGGAGTTTAACTTTTGTGATCTGATTATGACTTTGGATGTTAAGTAAAGGGTCAAGCTAGATGCAAAGATTTCGGCACTGAATGAGAGTTTCAAGTGTGTCATTTTGGTTATGGGAAATGAATCAGGTGGTGATAGCATGGTTGGGCAGCATTTCTGGAGTACAGAAGAGCATTGTGTTAGTTTTTTTTTAACTTTAATAGTTAAGTTGTGTGAGACTAGCCAGGTACATTATGTTAGCTAGGGATATGCCTGATGTAAAGGCTATTCTTCATCTGTAAAGTGATCATTATCTGTACTTTTTTCCTAGCCTCCACCGCATCACCATTTCCTCCATAACTACTCATCTTTTCTGTCCTCTGCTGTAAGTTTTCAATCTTACTATATGCATAGCCTTTCCATTTTATCTCCCACTGTTTTTTTTTTTCTAGGAGCTTGTGCTAAGATGCAAAAGATTTCTCACGGAAGCTGTTGCTGTCATTTGTATTAAGTTATTAGGTTGACAAAGATTACACCAGTTAGGAGCCCTTTATCCCTTACTCAGATAGTCAAAATCTTTTACTATATCATGTACATATTTATATTATGAATTAAAAAAAATCTAATTCCCCCATGTAAAATACTAACGTGTTATGCAAGATCTACAGGCCACAGGATCAAACCTCAATCCATGCCTTTTTAATAGATGCTTTTATTACTTTCATCCATTTTGTTGCTTTATTTTTTGCCCAGGTTTTGCATTTTTTTATTTTTGCTTTGCATACTTTTGAGTTTCTAGGTTGCCTCCCTTTTAAACCTCCTATTTTTGCATTAAAGCCAGTGTCACACCTGACAATGAACTGTTGAATTATTTTTTAGTCAATATTAATAGTTTATCCAATGTTACAACTGAAAATGAACTGTTGAATTGTTTTTCAGTCAATATCAATAATTTATTAAACTTGTATTTTTATCTTTATTACTCTATCACTCATTCCAAGATACTGAAACCTGCACTTAATTTTATCTGTAGGCTTATTTGTGGGTGTTTATGGCTTTTGCCTAAAATAGACCATGCATGTCAAAAATGGTACTTTTTTCCAACTTAACAGAAGTAAGAGGAGGTGCAGAGCCAGGATTTTTTTGTGCAAAACAGGGTCCTTTGAGGCTACAACCCTCCATGTGAGTAATAGCAGACTTACCTCTGCATAAAACATAGATGTTGACAAATGTCACTAAGCAGCCCTCAGACAGCACTTGCAGTTTAACTACACTACAAGGTATCTGTTACAGTATGGTTTTTCATGCATTTAAAAATTGAAAACTGGAGTGCTTTTGGTGGGAGTGACCCATGTGTGGGCGTGGCTCAAATAGGGGTGTTCCTTAAGTACGGTGTGGGTGGGGCTTAAGGGGCGCCACAGCAGTAGTTTGCCTAGGGCGCTGTTTCAGCTAAGGCCGGCCCTGGCCCTGCGTGCCAATTGAACTTGTTAAAGCTCTGATCTCAGCCTCTTTCTACAACCATTTAGGTAGAGTGAACTAATTTCTGGTTCACTCAGCTCTTGATTCTGTGGAATCAGGACCCTGGTGGCAGCCTCAGGAGTGTGGTGAGGCCTACTTCAGTGGGTAAGCAGGAATGTGGCCAAGCCCACCTATTTGAAATCGAGTTTGGAGCATGGGCTACATGATGATGGCGAGCTGTTGCAAACAGCATGTGAATTCTTATCAGTTCCTAATTGCACTTGTAGGTGTGGTCTGGCTAACAGAGTATTTAAATTTAGTATTCATAACCCTCACTGTAAACTCTAGCTAAATGCTAATTGGCCATAAGTTGCATGAGCCCAAATTTCTGTTTCAGTAGTTGTGAACTCATACTTGCTGTCAGGGAACAGAGTTGTGATAAAGTAATGTACCCAGACTTTAAAGCTGCTTTGTTAATTTTCTGTATGTGTAATCAATAAAAATGTTTATTGATCGATTTGAGAAAATCGTCTGACAATCAAATTTTAAAGAAAAGATACCTGCTTTTGCCTTTCCTCAGCATGACTTGCTAAAAAAATATATGAATTGCTTAACTATCTCTCACGTAATCCCAAAATAAAATAGTTGTCAATGAAAAGCAATAAGTGGTAGGACGTAAAACAATTACTGCAGCATAGCAGTTCAGCTATAAGTGAACATTGGCATTAATGCAGAAGTGCATTGTATCAGTCTTAGAAAACAAAATCGCAGCTCAACGTGGTTTGTAGCTTGTCAAATAGGTTAAGAAAACTGTCAGCATTGCTAAGTCCAAACAGTCTTCCTCTGGTGTAATCTGCACTTCCGAGTTTTTATAAACTACAGCACAAATTTCTTCTTCATGTTGTAGAGCACATGCATGTTACACAAACATATATATGTATGGTACTTTACCGCTGTGTTACTTTCCTGTCATGAAATAGTATATTACCTTTTCAAAAGATATTGGAAAAGTAAAAATAATACTATGACAAGTAAAATTTGCAAACAAAATATTTTAAGGCTAATTACAGTTCATGGCTAAATCTGTGATGTGGTGCCTTTTACTGTTAAAAATAATACATTGCAGAGACATGGCAAGTTTTAGTCAACAGTAAAAGAAATGCTTCTCATTGAAAACAGGAAGAAGGTTGCATTTATTTAAAGTGTTTTGCCAGTTTAACCGTAAACCAGAGATCTGTGCTGCATTTAAGGGTATCTCAATTTGTGACTTTACTGTTTTTAACATCTCTTTTCAGACATATTAAGCAGTGTGCTGTTTAAAAACCTAATGGATTTAGTATTCAAATACGGATATGTACTGTGTCTTGTACCATTTTCACATTTTGCAAATAGATGGGAAACCATCTGGGTATAACTCATGATACCCTGAAAAAAGGGGATTTTATTCATTAGTACTTAAAATGTCAGAAAATAGCAAACAGGGGCATTCTTGTTTCCATGGTACAATACATTTGTTCCTTGTTTCATGCATATGCATTTTTCCTTCTCTACCTCTCCTGGGAAAATATTTCAGACAGAATGTTCTGCAGTCTCGTCTCTATGCATTTTCTCTGACTTGACAACACTAAATAAAACAATAACTATGCATACTAAATGCATCCTCTTTACAGTGTTAAATTATTAAACCACATCAGAAAAGTCCCTACATGAGATAAATACAACAAGTTAGGGGGTAATTCATTTAATAACCAAGGCCACAGATTACAGACTCAAAAATGTATCAAACTGCACTAACTTCTTTGGCAATATGTAATCCTCCCTGATGTAAGTCAGTTAAAGTCCTTTAAATTCTCTCACTGTTCCGTAACTGAGAGTGAAGACTTGGTTCTGTTGTGTACTTCATTATCAGTCACTTATCTTCTGTTTTATCCAGTTGTAGGTGAGGCACAAATTTTAATATGATTAAAAGCATCACTAAAATGCCTGAATCCTCCCTGCATCTCTGTAGAGTATTGCCCAAAAAGAAATGCACAGATACTGCTGGCTACCAGGAAAATACAGAAAAGTGGTAACATCTTGACATCATATCCATGTAATGTCTGGCAATTTAAGCATTAGATTAAGGGTATTAAACTCTAACAAACTTCATCATGTAGTTCTTGGTTTGATTCCCTCGGATTACATTTATTACTGTGCATCTCTTAAGAAGTCACTGATCCTGGGTCACTCCCCCCCCCCAAAAAAAAGAGGCAATTGTGTATAGTGGATTTGGCAATGTAACAAATAAGTAAAAATAAAATAAAAATATACATTTTGGCTACATGACAGACATTTTGAAATAGCAGCTAAAGAAAAATAAACAATAGCACCAACATAGCACCTAGTATAAAGATGAATTGTGCCAAAGTTTAAGTTGATTCCCATCATGTGACCGTATGAACTAGCACCACTTTTAGCTGTACGTCAGTGAAGTGAAACTGTAACGTTAGCCACAGTAAGGAGTCTATAAATGACTGGGTTAACATCAGCATTGTTCTCTTGTGTGACTGTGTTCAGAAAAAGTAGATGGTCTTCTTCTCCAGGTGTGATGATATATATTTAAAAGGTTAATACAAATGTGTCCATTTTTTAGAAGCTTCTAGAAGTTTAATATCCATGGCATGTTTTGCAGCACATCTGTCTGAAGTAAGCCCGGCTGCAGAATTTAAATTTCAGCACCAGAGGGCAGTAGGCAACTTTGTTAACATCCTTGCATTCTGGAAACAAAGGCAAAGAAAGTCTGTAAATACATAATGCCAGATAAATGCAGTGGATTATAACACTTTTTTTCTATTAATGTAACCTCTCCTAGTGTTGCATCCAGGAAACAAATACAGTGGATTATAACACTTTCATGTTTTCTATTAATATAGCCTCTACTGTTGCATTCTGCAAATAAAGGCAAAGAAAGCAGGCTATAAACACAAAATGTCAGATAAATGCAGTGGATTATAACACTTCAGTTTTTTTTCTGTTAATATAACCACTGTTACTTTTTTTTTTCCAAAACAAACACAGTTTGCAATACATGTCATTCAGAACTTTTTTCATAACTGTGATAAAAAATAGTGCTGTCTTATGGTCACTACTAGAGTCCCACTTGAAAACAACTTGCTTAATTTTTACCAGTAATCAGTTTAGACTGAAAGCAAATAGTCATGATGCTAGCACTACAAAAAGAAATTTACATTGGGAAACACAAGCAACGATCACATCTTGAAACAATGAATCTGAGAATCCTAATTTCATAATTCCTACACTAAAATGTATATTAATTTATTTTATATTATCTGGATTAAACGCACCAGTACCTCTACGTAACCAAAGAGCGGAGTGTATACAATGAGAAAAGCTGTGAAGAAGAGGAATTGGCCTTGTATGGCTAAACTGACTTGATGAGAAGCACTCAAAAAAGGAAGTAGTGATCTGTCACTTTATATTAAAGGGACTCTGGTAGCTTGTATGCAACCATATTTCCTGCTAGCCTTCAGTAACTGATTACTTCCCTTAAAAGGATCTACTAGAGGTTTTACATTTTTCCTTGCTGATGATGGATATATCAAAGCATTCTGTACTTTAAGTATAATGCCCCTTATTTTATATGTCTTGACCATTAAATATATCCTGCAGATATTCTGATTCCATCGTATCATCTCTTCCCAGTAAATAATAAACAAGAATAATTTATTTATTTACCGGTTAACATCTGACTGGGCCAGGGATGCATTTTCAGAGGAGACCGGGGGGAGAAACGCCCCAAGACAAGTACTAGACAATAACATAGTGATGGGAAAAAGACAAGCAAGTTACATATATGACAGTAGGAAATACATTTTCAATGAGCATAGAAAATATAAAAAGATAAGCAAGTTACATACATGATAGTGGAAAATACATTTTCAGTGAGTGTAGTAAATATAATTACAAGATAATCCTCTTCTTCTTCTTCTTCTTCTTTCGGTTAGGGGTTGCCACAGCGGATCATCTGTCCCCCCATGATTGGCAGTGGAGTTTTACAGTGTCAAGTTGCCAGCCCGGCATCCAACCTTCCACAGAAGGCACACAAATGCACACACTCACACCTAAGGCCAATTTAGAGTGTCCAGTCCACCTACTGCATGTCTTTGGGATGTGGGGAGGAAATTGGAGCACCCGGAGGAAACATAATTACAAGATAATAATACTGCTTTATAGGAAGTGCAGGTAGGAATATAATATAAAGTAAGATATCCCATGAGAGTTAGCGCAACAGTGGTGATGTGTCAGAATGGGACTTGCAGTGTTAGTACATAACGTTGAGAGGCTTCTGTGCAGTGCGTAGTGGAAAAATGAGCAAGAATTGTTTGCAGACATGTTTGATGTAGAACATCTGCATGATGGGCTCTTGCACTTTAATTTTCTGGATGGGAAAAAGTGAAAACCTGATTCTCACTATCAGTTTTGTCAGTGTTCTCTAAATCATGCAAATCACTGACATTACTTTTAGACCCGCGAGACGATAATATTTAGTTTGTCAGCAATAACCCTGCAACCCTTTAAATGTCAACTTTTTCCTTGAATATGCAAACCAGTTTCTTAGAAATAACACGATTTTCAGCAAAATTTGTGTGTACAGATATATTCAGAGAGAGAGAGACAGACACACACATATGACTAGATAGATGTTTGTCTTGGCTATGGCTTAAGACTGTGCTACAAAACAGTGACAGTAGTTTTACTCATTATCTTTACAGTACAGGGATTCAGTGCTGCTAACATTAGACATAAAATGCAAATTAAGAAAATAAAATGTATAACAGATGGAAGTTGCCTGGTCTCCCTAATGCACATATGTGTTACAGCTTAGTTATATATGCCCACCTGTCTTATTCTTCCTGAATTATATCCTCTTGAAGCAACATGTTGCCCATACATATCAAGCAGAATGCCTCATTGGCCCTCTTCAAAAGGAACCTTGATGATGGGATGGAAGATAGGAAATTCACCCCGGGGATCATGTCAGTCGCCCTGCCAGACAGGGGCCTGGAGAAGTAAATATTGTGGGAAGAAATATCCAGGGAATTGTTATAGCTAGGCTTGCATAGGCCCCAGGGCCAATAGCCTAGTACCAACCTATGAACCTATTGCAGCATCAACATTTCCATGAAACGGGATTTCTTCAAATCAGTCCATAAAAATTCCCTTACAATGTGTTGTTGTTCTTCTATTGGTGGATTTAATTTCATGCTTTCCTTATCTGGTGAACTCCACCCTTCACCACCACCTCCACAAGGATCTTGTACATCAGAATCATGTCCTGTCCATCAAGTTTGTCCTATACCGCATACATCCTCAGACGTTTTACTATCTTCTTAGGCATTTGCTCACTTGACTCTCTCATTGTGCTGATCACCCTCCTGTGTGCCACATAACGTCAACTTAATGGTCCTGTTCAGCTTTGGTCTTCAGAAATACAACCAAAATTCTTGGTATGACCCAACAGGTACACTGCAGATGGCTATGATGCATCCCTAGGTTCGGAACACCCCTGCTATATCTCAGAACTTCTGATTTCCTTTTTCCCACTCTCTTTCACTGCATCGAATGGTTTACCTTTGATGTGCTAATCAGTGCCAGGCACCCATTTCATTGCATCTTTCCCAGCACCATCTTCACTGCTCCGAGCCTCTGTTCCCTTGCACTTTACATGTAGTATTCTATACTACACCTTTCGACACTGAACCTTCATTTCCATTTCTCCTTTCAGACCTTCAGGATTATCTAGGTCTGCTTGTAACCTTTATCATCACTTTTAGGATTATCTAGAGCCGCTTATAACCTTTATCATGATTATTTATTTTTTTTTTCTTTTAGCATTTTTGTGCTCTCCATGTGACCTCATCTAATGACTTCTCTACATGCATCTAGTTGGTCCATTCATTCCATGAGGTGAGAGAGGGGTGTCCCTAGGCTAGGTAAGAACATGATGGTGACTTTATTTCTCCTCAGGTAGCCCTATCAGCCCAGTTATTCCTTTACTCCCCAGTAATGAGGCTTGGTTGGTGTGGAGCAGGACAGCTTTTGGGTTCTGTGAAGCATCCTACCCGCCCCTAATACAGCACCCCATTCCACTCAGTGGCTCCCCGAATTTCACTGTTTGCCTTCTGCCACTGGAAGTATGCAGGCACAGGCCTAATCACCTGGTTTCTGTGAATTCACACCATAACAGGCATGCTTTTACAACTTCAAGCTCCACAGGCAGAAAACCCAGTGCTCCTGCTATGGGTCACTCCCAAGTGGTAACACAAGTATCTCCATCCTTCCCTCCAGAATGGGTAAGCTAGCACAATGTAGTCACCGTATGCTTCAACCTACAGACATTGAAAATGGGAACAAAGGCCCTTGAAAAGCAGGTTCAGACAACTAAGCATTCGGCTTCTAGTTTGAATACCAAACAGCACGTTTTAAAAAACAGTGTGTAGCAAAATGATGGAAAAAGCATAAACACATTATCAGAGAGGCACTGTAAAATCTGTAGACGTTAATAAACTGTTTGACAAAATTCTACAACACAAGGTCATTTATTTTTGCTTTAGGAAAAAAGGAGATGTGAGGTGTGCCCTCTTTCTTTAAATTCTTGTTGCCACTTGTATACTGGTCAGATAGTGTGGTTGTCTATGTACACAGAACTTCAAGCCACTTGTATGCTGGTCAGATAGTGTGGTTGTCTGTGTACACAGAACTTCAACAATCACCTGTGATGAGAGGGATTCAGAAAAAAGAGGTAATTCAAGCCTGAAAATAGGGATATTATTCCAAAACAGGGATGGTTGAGAGGTCTGCTGGCCACTCGTTCCTGTCATTCCCTGTCAGCACCCCTGAACAACTAATTGAAATCTGGTCTCTTGGAAGTTTAACACTCTTTGCCACCAAACCTGGTTACACCGGTGTCTTAATATTATGTACAAACAACCAGATTGTATCTCAGAGCACCATTGAAATACCTGGCATGAAAACAGTAAACACAACTGAACTCTTGACAGGTACCACACCACCCTCTATATTTCATGTTTCAATGTTTCCTTTATAGCCACATTCTTGCCTTTTGTCCTCAAGCCTGCTCTCTAAAATCTAATCAGGTTTTGCCCATTCCTGTGCCATCCACAAGTTTTTTTTTTCTTTTTTATCCTGGATATAACAGTTTGGCACTGTAGCTGTTATAGGGAGTTTGATAGACTTGTGTGCAACTTTCTTCAGGTTTGGTTAATTAAAAAAATGCAAGTGTAGTTGTCTTCACTACCATATATTTCTGATTGCATTCAAAACCGGTAAACCCAGGATGCTCTTTTATTCATTTGACATACTAACTCAATGTATTTATAAAAACTCCTCTTTGTCATTCACTCATTGCCTTGTAATCAAGCAATTAATTTATTTTTTATTTTCCTATACTTCTAAAGCTGGCCAAAAGCATTTAATACTTTTAATGATAAATATGATATTTCCAAGGCTTGACCCAATTCTAAAATCTGAATGTTAAATATGAGTCTGTGATCATCTTAAGAAGACAGAATAAACAACCTTTCCCTCCATAAGTGTAATCCTTCAGATGCTTTTTATTTATTTATTTATTTTACATTTGTTAACTGGGATGGTCTGATTGGATTAATGTCCATTTTCAATGGAGGCCCAGGGAGAAAAGCTCCAAGGTACATGCACACAATACAAATTATCAGAACAGTTGGTGTATGGCATATACACCCAAGTTACATTTACTCATATGTTACAAAACAAAGCAATACAACACCACATAGTGGCAGAGGCTTACATATCAATGCAAGAATGTATAAACAGGTAGTAACAGCATATTACCATCAGGATTAAGAATATAATGAGTAATTTTAGTTGTGGTTTTGGCCATTGAGATATAGTGAGGGGGTGGCTGAAGAGAAGACACTTATAGAGGAGAGGTGTCTGAGATGGACAGGGTGTTAGTCAGGGCTGTTGCAGGGACATATCCAGTGTGATTTTAAAGTAATATTTGATCTTGGTTTTGAATATGGCAAGGGAAGGTTCTAGGGTCAGGTCTAGTGGTAGTGAATTCCATATCTTTACGACCGAGTTAGCAAAGAGAGAGTCACCACCATCATGGCTGGATTTAACTGTTTGAACTAGGAGTTTGGTGGAGGAGTGGCGTGATCGATTGTTGCTGTAGGGGCAGATCAAATTTTTTAGGGCACGGATATTATCTGGCCGGTGGAGGATTTTATGGGCAACTATGAGCTGGTTGAGTTGTAGAAGGTGTGGTAGTTCGAGCCAGCCTAGGAGATTTAGGTTGTGGCAGGGGTGAGTTCGGTATGGTGTGCCGGTAGCAAATCTGGTGATATGGTTGTAACAAGATGATAATTTATTAAGATGAGTTTTGCTCAGGGAAGAGAGGAGAGGCATAGAGAAGGGCAGATAGAAGATGGGAGTGGGCGATTGCAATTCTTGTGGGTGGGGTGAGGTATGATTTGATCCTATAGAGAGAGACACGTTTTTATTGATGGTTTTTATAGTTTGATTGATGTGCACATCGGACCTTAGATTATCAATTGTGACACCCAAGAGTTTAGTTTGAGTATCTGGGGAGATAATGGCCCCATTACTAGCTGTTATACTGAAGGTTGGCAGGGTGGACCAACGTGTAGAGGGCGAAGAGGAGTAACTTTGTTTTGTTGGGATTTAGGATTAGACATTGTTTTAGTAGCCATTTTCCAACCAAGTTAAAGATGTCTTGGGTTATTGTGGCAAGATTTGTTGGGTTGGTGGCAGAACAAATCAAGGTGGAGTCATCTGCATATTGAATGTAGGCAGCCTCTGGTATGATTGAGCTAATTTCATTTAAAAAGATAGAGAAGAGAAGAAGACCTAGTATTGAGCCCTGGGGGATTCCTAATCTGATGGGGAGGTGTGAGGATAGTTTACCCTGCCACAGGACAGCTTGCTGCCTGCCTTGTAGGTAGGAATCAAACCATAGGAGTGCCTGATTGTCTAATGTGAAGGTCTTCAAGGTGTTCATTAGTATTTTGTGATCGACAATATCAAAAACCCTGGAGAGGTCTAGGAAGAGTGCAGAGGTAAGTTTGTTAATGCGAACAAACCAAACAGAAACCTGGAAAAGCTGCAACACTTTATTCCGGTATCTCGGCTGAATGCCTTCAAAGGAATAAATACAATACTACTTGTTGCACCTTATATAATGCTGTGTAACACCAATTGATGTAATTAAATAATCACAAGAGTTAATAGACCCATAGAATTAAAGAGACACAGTGTAAAAACATATATCAAAAGCATGAAACACTGTAAATATATACAAAAAACACCTCAAAAAGACATACATACTACTAAATATAGAGAATATTGATCATATAGTAAGATTGACTTCTAAATTCATACCCCTTGGTTTTAAAGTACTAAATTTTAGAATAAACCTGCTTTCCAAATTCAACAGATTCTGTAAATAATTCCCAGTATTGGAAAATTCAGGCTTAGCAAGGGCACAAAAAAATAAAGAATCCAAACTACCATTGTGAAATGAATTAAAATGTTCAGAGATTGGGCTATCAGTTCTGACGTTTCAAATATCACCTAAGTGTTCTAAAACACGTGTTTTTAGTTGACGTTTAGTCTGACCAATGTAAAATTTAGGTGGAACACAATCACAACCAATTATGTACACTACCCCACATGATTTACAATTAAAGTAATTATGAGCAGTGTATTTGACCCCATTAATCAAACTACCTGATAGATTTTTTACTTTTGAACAGATCTTACATTTTCCACATCTAAACATACCATGTGGCAGATTGTTATTAATGATGCCAGTGTTTCATGCTTTTGATATATGTTTTTACACTGTGTCTCTTTAATTCTATGGGTCTATTAACTCTTGTGATTATTTAATTACATCAATTGGTGTTACTCAGCATTATATAAGGTGCAACAAGTAGTATTGTATTTATTCCTTTGAAGGCATTCAGCCGAGGTACCGGAATAAAGTGTTGCAGCTTTTCCAGGTTTCTGTTTGGTTTGTTCGCATTCGTTTGCAGTTTGGTTGGTTTTGTTCGTATATTCAGAGACTGGAAGATTTCATTATGTCCAATTTGAATGGAAGTGGATTCTTGTTTGCTAACTTAGCTAAAGAGAGGGACAGTAAGTTAGCTCAATTTGATCCGTGGACTGTGTCTGGTAACAGTTCTTTTGACAAGAAGTTTGATGACCTGAAGAAATTGAGAATTAAAGAGACTTCTTTATTTTATGACATACGCCTTCTGGAGAAGTATGTCGAACTCTCCATTACACCTAGAGGTTTAAGAATTGGCAGCTTTTCCAGGTTTCTGTTTGGTTTGTTCACATTCGTTTGCAGTTTGGTTGGTTTTGTAAGTTTGTTAATGTTACGGTTGTGGTTTATAATGTTAGTAAAAGGGAGGAGGGCTGGTGTAGTGCTGTGATTTGTCCTAAAGCCATGTTGACAGTTGGATAGTAGTTTGTTTTGTGTGAGATGTTTCATGAGTTGAATATGAACACACTTCTCCATAATTTTAGCTAGTGGAGACAAAATAGCTATGGGCCTGTAGTTAGACAGTTCGGTGAAACTGCCCTCCTTATGAAGAGGTATGACATGAGATTTTCCCTATGGTGGGGATGGAGGCTTCTGATATGGTTCGGCTGATTAGAATTGAGATGGGGTATGCAATTGCATCTGCTGCCTTTTGTAGGTAGTCAGCTGGGAGGATGTCAGCTGCTAGAGTGGTGGGTCTTATTTTCCTGATCAGGGCCTTAATGAGTTGAGTGGACACTGGATGGAAGGTAAAGGATGTATTGGTATAAGTAGTGGTAGTATTTGGATTACAGCCAGTGAGAGTGAGCTGACTAGCCAATGATTGGATAGTTTCAGTGAAGAAGGTGTTAAAAGAGTTAGCTATATCCTCTGGGGATTTTTGTTTGGTGGCAGAGTGGGGGTGGCAGTTTGGCCTGGGTGGAGGTGTGAATGAATTCCTGCCCAGAATTTTTCTGGTTTGTTTTGGTGTACTTGCTAAACTTTAAGGTAGTAATTCTTTTTATCTATAGTTATAGATTTTTTTGGCATTATTTCTTAGTTGTCTAAATTTAAAAACAAACAGGATGAAGCACACCAGAATCCACAAAGTGTAGTTGATTAAGCGTTTTCATCTTCTAAATAAAAACTTCTTCAGAATTCAGATTCTGTGGATTTGTGGATTCTGGTGTGCTTCATCCTGTTTGTTTTTGAGTTTCTACTGCATTTTGTTGGTCTTTGTCTAAATTTAAGTTTGTCTGGCAGGGTTTTGGTTATGCGATAGATGGCCCATGCTTTATCCCTGAGTGTGATTTTGGATTTTGTATCTTTAGTAAGCCAAGGTGCAACATCCACCTTGGTTCTAATGGTACGTGTGGGGGCATGATGATTGAGTACAGTGAGGAATTTGGTGTTAAAGTAGGTGACAGCTTCATTTAGGGGGAGGTATTTTAGGGCTGACCCATTACAAACCTTTAGCTCATTGTTAAACTTATTGAGATCAAAGTTTTTGTTGCTTGTTATATTTTTATAGGTGGGTTGGTAGCAGAAGCTACCCTTACGTTTAAGTATATAGGTGAGGCAATGATCACTTAGATTGACAGCTAGGGTGCTGATGTATAGAGATGTGGGGAGTTGGTAGGGTGCTGATGTATAGAGATGTTGGGAGTTGTTGACTAGTATCCAATCCAGGGTACTGTCATTATTTTGTGATTTACTTGACTTAGTGGGCGAGGATATGGCTTGGGAAAACCCATGAAGGTTTGCATGGGCTGTGGGGGATTTAGAGGAGCAGGCATTCCAGTCAATATTGAAATCCCCGAGGACAATGGTTTCTTGTGTGGTAAGAATGAACTACAGCAGCAGGACTAGCCATCCAGTGGTGTAAACCTTGACTCGAGATCACTGCCACTGCTGAAGTGACAGCCCAAACTCATGTTTGATAGCCAGTGTAAGAAATCTTCAAGGGTGTCTGTGTTCTTCCCTGGGTGAATATAGACACAGACAATGTTTATGCTTTTGTAATTATTAATATGTAGGTTTGTGAGGATAACTTCAGCGTTATTAAATTGGGGGGGGATTGTACTGTGTCTATGGTAATGGATAAGGTGGACTTATAAAGTACTGCTACACCCTCCGCCTTTTTTATAGGAATGATTTAGTCTGTACATATTTGTAGCCTGATGGCAGAATTTCATTGTCCTTGGTGGCAGGTTTTAGCCATGATTCTGTGAGGTAGGCGGGGCTCATGCTATAGGACTGCAGGACTGCAGCCCTCCCACCTAGAAAAAACAAAAGAAAAATTTGTGAAACAAGAAAAAAAAAAAGATCATGAGTTCCGACTCCTCTACGCATGTCCGGACACATTGGGGAACTCAGACTGCCTTTATCAGCAGTCCAGATACAGACAAAGAGATACTCAGCAATCTGTGCGGTGACGACCGCACAGAACAGAGGAGCTCCGGACTGCTTCAGCTGCAGGCAGAACCAATGAGGACTGAGCTCTCGCGGGGATTTCACTGCTGCGCGGGCTTTGTTCATGAAATGGGTAGGTGTGGGAATGGTCGTATGTGGATTATACTGCTGGACACATTTTTTACAGCAGGTAGGTGAAGGCTTCGTGACATGGATTATACTGCTGGACAAAGGCTTTGGGTAGGTGTAGAAATGGTTGTGTGTGTGTGTGTGTGTGTGTGTGTGTGTGTGTGTGTAAAATGCCCCAGTTGCTATATTTGCTATATACTGGTGGCTAGAGAAAACAAATGGTGGTGGGTAGAGATACTCAGGCTTGAACCTTGTACTTTGGATGCAGGTGGCAAGGACCTGAATTCCCTATTCACCACCATTTCTAAAAAAAATTGCAGATTTTTGCCTCATATTTGTTCTGTTCCTCATAAAATCGGTGGTTTCGGTATCTACATTTTTCCTTGCAAAGTCTATAGTGCAGTGGTGCACTGGTAGCATTGCTGCCTGACAGCTACAGGTTCTCTGGTTTGATTCTTGGCTGGGGTACCTTCTTTGTGGAGTCTGCATGTCCTCCCATCTTACAAAGATGTGTCTGGAGTTTCTCCTTGCTCTACTGAAAATTGTCTTTTGTTCCAAGTCAGACTAGTTTCCTGGTTAAATGTTTAAAAATTACAGGCATTTGAATTTCAGACTTCATATTCTTCAGAAAGTACATGGTAGCACAAAACCGTTTATTCTAGCAGTTTTCTAAGTTTATAACATGTATATTTGAAATTTGTCCCTATTTTTGGGACTGTATTCCCCCATAATTGGCTTCGTCCAGGTATTTTGTGCTAAGGTTGAGAGCAATCTATGGTGAGAACTGAATTCACTGAATGTTTGGGGGCTGTATTCCCCCCATTACTGGCTTTGTCCGCATGTTTTTTGCTAAGAGGTTGAGAGCTATGGTGAGAACTACATTCACTGAATATGTTTGGGGGCTGTATTCCCCCATTATTGGCTTTGTTCAGGTGTATTGTGCCAAGATGTTGACAGCTTTGGTGAGAACTGAATTCACTAACTGGTAGCCATTTAAGTTTGTTTTCCTCTCTTTCACAAAACAGCTGATTTGGCATAGTGGTTTGTTTCTCTGACTGTTTTGCACAGGGTCCCCTGGGTTAAAGAAGTGGCAGTGAAATGTATGGTGGTAACACAGCATTTTATTCTAGCAACTTTCCAACATTATACAAGCAATGTTTAAAATGTGTCCCTGGTTTTTGGGCTTTTGACCCCCCCCAATAAATTTCAGCTTTTTCCAGATTTCTTGTGCTGCAAAGTTCAGAGATACAACTGCGTGTCGAGTAGATTTTACAAGGAGCTGAGAGCTGCAGGGGAACAAAACTTTAGTGCTGCTTATTCTGAGTCTGCTTGCATTGTTAATAGCACAAGAGGTAGTGTACTTGCTTTTGCTGCAGAAGGCTGTGGGTTCTACTCCCACAGTAGATAGATAAATTGCTGATACTGTACTGTGTTGTAAAGGGTGTGGATGCTGCAGTCCTTTTTGGCGAAGATACCTAGAGTAGTAACTATGAACCTGTTATCAGTTTGTCATACAGTCCATACTGCGATATTACTAGCTTATCATTTTTTTTAATGCATGCAACATAGGCAATTTATTCCTCAAGGGCAAAAGGCACTTTATTTGTAGATGAATAAACAATGATATATAAAGTTGTTTGCTAGCAGCAACCTCTTCATTGTTACAGATTTCTTTAATGTGGAATTATTTAGATGACTTTTACTACTTCAGAGATTGTGCATATTTACTTATACTGGTGGACTGTAGAAGGTTGAGTAGACTTTTATGATGGAAATGTTCTGAATTGGGTAGTTTTGTCATTGGTGCATGCATTTTGTTTTATTGTTTACTGGAAAAATGTTCAAAACAATAAATTTAAAATGCCCTCTAACAACTGTACTGTATTGTACAAGGAATACGATTTAATACAATCGGGAAGGTGTATCAAAGAGCATGTGTATGTTTCGTGTTCAAGGGGCCTATGATTTGAAAACAGCCCAAAGTTAATTTTTATCTGCCACTGGCAAAATGTATTTTCTTAGAATGTGGGTTTCAATGCTGTTTCAATGCATGTGAGTTTCAAGGGCAGAGAAGTTTTAATGCTAAGTCTGTTTTCATTGTGAGACTGCATTGCTTTGTTTAGCAAATATCTATTGGGGTTTGTGCTGTAAAAATGCAAAATAAAACTTTCAAATGAAATCCAAATCATTGCAGAAGTAAAGCAGTATGCACATTACAGTGTTTATGGTAAATGGGGCAAAATAACTAAGGAATGGGACATTGGAATGGTTGCAGAGGGAAGGCTCCAATCTACCATGATTTTAAGAGGGGAAGGGCAGCAAACTCAGACAGCCCCGGTTGAACTATACCTCTCAGCTGTCCATATTTTTACAGAATGAATAGATATTTGCTTCTTATTTTTGGTTTGCTCCTCATAAAATGTGTAGTTTTCTGGCAAATCATTTTGGAATGAAGTCACTAAATTACTTGCATTGAGTTTTACGTCATAACCTTCTGAAAAATGCATACTAAAGCAAGACCTGTTATTCTATAAACTGTCTTAAGTTTATACAAGAGCAATTTATAGTAGTGTTTGTATGTTCCCCCAATATATTTGGCCTTGTCCAGATTTTCTGCATTAACAGGTTGAGAGGTACATGCAAATAAATTGCTTTATAGAATTAGGCATATCCAAACTTCTCAACTGTCCCCGATTTTGGCTCAAAATGTTGCTCTTCCCCTAATAATCCCTCTGCAAAATGGCAATTTTGGAAGAAAACATGGAGGGTTTACAATTAATAAATAACTGTAATAATCAGTTATAGATTCCTTTTATTTCAGAAATGCATGTAGATTCTTTTATTCTGTCGGCTGCTCAAGTTAGCAGTACTAATATTAAAAAGTGTCCCTTCTTTGACAGGTTCCCAGCTGTATTGTGTGGCTATTTTATATTTTTGCATCACATTTTTGGTCCATTTTTCATAAAATTGTGTTTTTTGGCAAATTAGTGGCAAATCATTAAAGACTGAAGTTAGAAAATAATGAAAGACATTTGAGTTTCAGATTTTGTACCTTTCAGAAAATTCATACTAATGCAAGACCTACTATTCTATTATATTTCTAAGTTTATAAGAGCAATATTTAAAAATTGTCCTTATTTTTGGGCCTTTGTCCCACTTCTATGTATGGCTTTGTCCAGATTTCTTGCTCTGAGGTTGAAAGGTATGACAAATGTGTCAGGGCCATCGCAGTCAGCCAGAGACATTTCAAATTGTGACAAACTTGTTGCACCCCACTCCCCCATGTAGTGACTCTGGATGTGTCCAAGCAAGGCAAGGAGCAGTTATGCAGTGTAAATGTGCAGACTATCCCCCCATCCAAGGTAAACACAAGTACTACAGTGGCTTTTCATCTGTCATTGATTTTGCAGAATGTTCTGGTTTCTGTTGATATATGCTTATTATTATTCAGAAAGTGCCTTTTGCTCTGTGTTTAAGTAGCAGTGCTTTAATGACCATCAGGTAAGCTTGTCTGATATTGTAAGATGCAAGTAAGTTTTAATAAGAGTATTGCTAACACTGAAAGCCTTTCTGTTGTTGCCATGCAGAGAATACTTACATAACTAGATAACGTATAAGCCTTGGGTATTGAAATGCATATGACAGTATTTGTAATAAAGGACAGGATTACATTATATTAAGCTCATTACAGGCTTTACCTGCAAACGAAACAGAATGCCAGTCAATCATGTGTGGTCCATTTCCTGTGCAGTAATCCTTTAAGCAATATATGTTGAGTTTGTTTCTTGTTTGCTTTTCATTTTTTACTTTGATCATGTACAAGTAGATAGCTGTTGTCAGGCAGCAGGTATTTTTTGGATATGGAACATTTTTACAAGTGGTGGTATCACAGAGATTGCTACTTTCATCATGTTACTTGGTAATTTTATAAAGCTGAATATAAATTATAATTAGAACTGGAGTGCAAGGAGAAATGGTTTGAGTTGAGTGCTGCTTGTTTTTCTTATACTTGATTTTGAATGGCATTCCAGTAATGTATTTAAAAAGTAATTTATTTTTTCATGCCTCACATCCTTTTTGTTTCCATCTAGATATTAAGTAAGCTGTCATGCAGCCAATGGATTGAAATATTTTTTTTCTCATACACTTCATTTTGTCTTGATTGAACTCTCATAATGATGGTTTGGCACCCAGGGCAGCGTATTTAATTAAAGTTACAGTTTTTGTGGTTTTGAGCATAGCTCCTCCCCTTTCTAGTTGGTCACACCCATTCCCATTGACCCCACCCATTAAGCTGTCTCCTGCAGCCCCCCTTTGATTTGAAGTCACCAGCCGCCACTGCTGTGAGGCTTAGTATATATGGTGAGTGCACTGCCAGAAGGGCATGTAGGTGTTGGATTTTGTTGTTTACGCTCCTAATGTTGAGCTGGCAGGCCAACAAGAAGTCAGGGGTCTGTCTGATGGGTCGATGCTAATAGGGGAGTTAGAGGGAGTTTTAGTGTCAGAGATATGGGTTGGGCCGGGTTTGGGTTGATGTCACCATCCACAGTGAGGTTGTTTTTTTTAATTTAGTTATGAGTTTCCAGATTCTGAGTAGGGTAATGTAATAGAGCCTGGGTTTAGGACAACTGTATCTAGGTCTAGTAGGGACATGGTTGATTGGGTTGGTGAGCTGAGTATATGGGAGGGAGAAGGTGATCTTGTTTTGCATTAGCAGAGATGTTGAGTGTGTGAAGCTAGGGTAGTGGAAGCCAAGGTAACTCTTGTTCTCGTAGGCAGAGGGAAAATAAGGGATGAGTAACAAGGATGATAGTAGGGTTAGCAATAGAAGTTTAGGTGTAGGCATATTTATTGTACTGAGATTTGATACTAGGTTATGGGAAAGAGAAAACAAAATAGTAGCTGGGGAGGGGACAAGTGGTGGCATGTAGATAGTTAATTGTCAAGTGTTAGTTGTAGTTGATTGGTTGGTAGAGGAGTGGGGTGTAGTTAGATAGGTATACTTTTAATAGTACTAGGGGCAAGGTGGGGTGCGAAGCAAGCTCGAGCGAAGCAAGGCTTAACCAATTCTCAAGTTCCAGCTATCTGAGGTTACAGGGTAGGTGTACAGTTCACTTTCTAAAGTTTGTACATTATGTGCACCTTTTTCTTAGTATTGAGAGCTTTAGTTAAGGCTTTAGCATTTGAAGTTAGTGTTTTATAGGGGGTTAGTCTGGGAGTTAGTCCTTAGGGCAACTGAGGGCTTTTTTGTTAGTTATAAATAGCTAATTTAATAATAGTTTTGGGGGTGGGGTGGCCATTTCCAGCCCTGGACCCAGTCGCAGAACTGGTACAATAAAGTTCAATTAAAGTTAGGGTAACAACCTTGCTTAAGTCCGTTTTGCTGTTTCAGTACAGGGTTGGAAGGTCAGTGTTCCGCGTGGTTCCCTGTGTGGTAGAGTTTGTCTGTTTTACTTAGGGAGCCTTTCTAGAGTTGTGGGCAGGGTAGCAACCATGCTTAAGTCTGTTTTGCTGTTTCAGTACATGGTTGGGAGGTCAGTGTTCTGCGTGGTTCCCTGTGTGGTAGAGTTTAAGTTTGTTTCACTTAGGGAGCCTTTCAGGAGTTATGGGCAGGGTAGCAACCTTGCTTAAAATGAGTTTTAAACAAATTACATTTTTTTTTCATCACAAGAGTTTTGTACCTCCATTTCTGAGATTCCTTTTGTTTGCAAGACCTGATCTGCACAGAATATCAGAAAATAAATATCAAAATATTATTCTTTTAAGCTTATGGGCACTATTGAAAATTCCTTACTCATTGTCAAAATGTTATTCAGTTTTATATAATTAGTATGTAAATGCCAGATCACATTTTTAATGTACTCCTCTTCGCTACAGATTATATGGAATCACTAATCCTGTTTTTAGACATGGAATAGAAATGCTGTGTAAGTTGTCCTTTGTACAAAAGACAATATTGTTGCATCTCATAAGTAAGCCCCCAAAACTAAGGTCACCTTCTCACAAATTAAAGGGCAAATCAGACTCTACTACTACCCATTTTTTTCACATGGAGATGGATCCTGTTGAAGGAATCTTAACCTCTTTATTCCCAGCAGGTGATTAACCTTTTATGCATCAAATGATTTGTAGGATTCAGTCAGTTTCCCCTCACTCTAAGTTCTGGAGATAGATTGGGAAGAAGAAAAACAAAATTACTCCTCTCTCTCTCTCCTGATATAGAAACAGGCAGAATGTTACTAAACAAATCATCTGACACCATTTTTTACCAGAGAATTAAGGTCATTGCAATGACTCCTGGAATGATTTATTTATTTATTTATATTTGTTTACAGGGGTAGTGCACTGATCTCAACAGACCATTTATTTGCAGGCAGAACTCAGATAAATAGCATCACATAAAAAATTAACAAAAACATATTGACAAATACAAGGATATGCTAAAATATATATGTATATATATATACATAATTACAGATGGACGACAATGTTACAACATTTAGTTCAAGAAACAGTTAATGTCAAAACATGGATGGAAAAATGTGATTATGCTTAGCAGAACGTTATGGATAAGACGTAGCCATAATGACTGAGATGGCCTACACTACAGGGACAGCATACAGCATATCATTACAAAGACTGGTATCAAAGACATTAGAAGAGGGAAGTGAGAATAGCTGCAAGGAAGGATGCCATGGGAAGTAGACAGAGAAAAGGTGTGAGAGGCATGCGGAGAGAAGATGTGTAGCCAGGAGAAGAAGCAGGAAGCAGATGCAAGCAGAAGAGGGAAGCAGGATAAATGAGAGGCAGTAAGTAAAGGTAATGACAAGATGAGATAAGGAAGGATGAAACTGGGATAAAGGGGTGTGTCGAGAGCTGCAGGGGTCATGAAACGTCACCTTAATGAATGCAGCTGTACATCTTGGGGAGATGTTCCATGAGCTGTTGTCTAAACTCTGAGTAATTTTGGATGCCTCAGGTGGAGAGAGGAATGGAGTCTCATAGTTTAAGTGCTAGGATGAAGAATGCATGGTCAATGCAATAGAGTTTACCCTTTGAATTTGAAGGGTGGATTGAGATTGAGAAATATTCCTGAGATTATATCAGGGGGGTGAAAAGTTTGAGTGAGACAGGACAGTGTCCAGGAGAAAAGGTTTTGTGAATTAGTGATCCTAGTTGTAGGTTGGCACTCAAATGTATTAGGACATTTAGCTTTGACAAGAGTTCGGCAGTGGTGTTAATTAATTGGGAGGGTTAATAATGAGCTGGCGGATTTTATTGGAGATTGTTTGTAAGGTGGTGGTATTTTTCATTGAAGCTGTAACTATAATGGGTAGATCATATTCAAGTTGAGATAAGAGTATGCCTTTGCCTATTGCAGTTTTGGCTGGCTTGGACAAGAAAGCACAATAACTTGTTCATCCAGAACAGTAGTGTGTTCTTTTTGTGTATGTTTTGAATGTGTGATTGAAAGTTAAGAGACTGATCTAGCCAAAAGCCAAGGTATTTGAAGGATGTGGTAGTTTCTATGGTGGTATTGTTAACATCTTTAATATTAAGGAAGCTTGGTGCTTTGAGTATTTTGGTTCATGCCAAATCGCATTGCTTTTTGTTTCTGAGGGATTTGAGTATACGTTTCTGGCCTATTAGTGACTGGTTAAGGGGTTGGAGGCCATCTTGGAACTGCATTTGTATAACAGAGTGGGATTTGTTTGAGCTGTAGATGACCATGTCATCTGCATAAAGAATAAGAGCTATATGAGAATGATCACATGGGAGTTTGTGGGAGTCTGTTGATAAATATGGAAAAGAACAGAATGACTAAAGTGGAGCCCTGGGAGACTCCTTACTTAAGAGGAGCTGTTTTAGAGGTGGTGCTGCCTACTTTCACCTTGAAGAATTTATTTGTGTGGAAATTTACAAACCAAGGTTTTGCATCATCACTAATTCCTATTTCAGTTAATCTATCAAATAGTAAGTCACAATCAGTTAGATAAAAGGCTTTTGTGAGCTCAGTAAAGACAGCTCTTGTCAGGTTGCCTCTGTTCGTATTGGATAGGATGTCATCTGTGAAGAAATAGAGATCTGTTATGGCGCTGTGCCCAGACCAGAATCCATGTTGCTTTCTGGATAGAACATGATATTGATGTAAATTAGCAGGAATTTGTTTATAGCTATTTTTTCTAGTAATTTGCCTAAAGTGGGAAGTATTGAGAGAGGATGGAATTGTGAAACAGTAATCAGGTTGGGTAGTTTTGGAAAAGGTGTGATGACTGCTGTTTTCCATGTCTGAGGTCAAATCTTACTAGTTAAAAAGGGGTTGTATAGGTGAGTGAGAGGGAGGGAGATGACATCCTTACAAAGGTGAATCAACCAACAGGCTAGGTTATCTGAGCCTGGGAAGACTATCTCTTTGTATTTGGCTCAATTGTGTTTCAGTCTCTCTGGTTCTAATCTTTTTGAATTGGAATAGTGAGTTGTACAGGGGAAGGGTGGCTGTGGGGTGGTAGGTTTGTGGTGATGATGGGCGGCAGGTAGCTGAACTCACTGGAGGAAGTCAGTGCATGGGAGTTTGTATGTGGTGGTGTTACAGTGGCGAATGGGAATGGAGTTGTGTTGCATTTTTCAACCAGTCAGGAGGTCATTTCTCTCTAGAATCTTTTAAATTTGGGTAAAAGTGAGATTTGTTTGCTATATAGTTGTTTTTGTGTCTACAGATTGATTGCTTGGCAAGGTTGTGTAGTATATTTGGATCCGAAATCTGTGTAAGGGTTACATTTCCAATTATGCTATGCTTCATTACATAATTTGAGGAGGCATTTAAGTTTGTTAGATACCCAGTAATTTTTATGAGGTCAAAGTAGCCGTTGCATTATGAGAAATAATTTG
Organism: Protopterus annectens; assembly: GCF_019279795.1. Lineage (NCBI taxonomy): Eukaryota > Metazoa > Chordata > Ceratodontiformes > Protopteridae > Protopterus > Protopterus annectens. Next base: position 215,042,746 of record NC_056747.1, on the reverse strand, counting down.
TTTTGCAAGTGTGGTACGGTATTAGTAAGGCTGTTAGCCACTTCATTGGGGTCTTTTATGGCAAGTAAGTGAGACCAATCAAGGGTGGCAAAGTGTTTTCTAAGATTAGTGATATTCTGAATGGTTTTAGGTCTGAAGGTGATACACGTAGGTTTATATTTTAACTTTATATCATGTACTGATAAAGTGGGCTCACTGAATGGGGTGTATGTAGGGTGAGGTTAGATATCATTGCAGGATTTTTTAGTAATTACATGATCTAGTAAGGTGTGCCTATTAGACTGAAAGTTTGGTTTAGTGGCTTCAGAGTTGATTTGGGTAAGATTTAAGCTGACCAAGAGTTCTGACTTATCAGTTTCATCTTGTATTAAGTGCTCATTAACCACGTATTCCTCATTAACAATAAGTAACTATCTATGTTACGCCATTAGTATTGTAAAGTGTTGGTTTTATGAGTTTCAGTCAAGTGAGTTTTCAGTATTTTGAACTTTAGGTTATATGGTCTCGGTCAAATTAATTTCAGTCAAATAAAAGTTAGGTCATATGAAGTAGACCCATATAAATATATATATATATATATATATATATATATATATATATATATGTGTGTGTGTGTGTGTGTGTGTGTGTGTGTGTGTGTGTGTATGTATGTGTATATGTAGGTGTATATATGAGTCTACTTCTAAATTTTGAAGTTTCAAAACTTTGAATTTCCTATGTTTGAGACCATAAAATTGAAGTTCTGAAACTTCGAAATGTAAATAAAAAAATAAAAACAAATCTTTTTTTTTTATGTTTTTGCATGGGGGCAAGCCCTCCAATCCCCTTTAATTTAATATACTAACTCTTAGATCGCACCACAGCTAGAAAAATGGTAATATACTGTTCCACACTGTACGGCGATCTCTATTTAAACGGTTCAAAGTTTCAAAACTTCAGTCTTATGTATTATATTATATATACACATAGATTTGTGTGTGTATGGGTATATATATATATATATATATATATATATATATATATATATATATATATATATATATATATATATATATATATATTACACTTAAACAACTTCTAAGGCATATGGACAAAAAACACAACACACGAACTGGTGGTTTTTAACTCTTTCATTCCTTAAATATCCTGGAACCTCATCAGAAAACAAGAAATGCACAACAGTGCAGAGTTAAATAATGAACAAAGGGTGATAAAAATGTAATAAAATAGAAACATAACACCCAAACCACCAGTTTGTGTGTTTTGTCTATATGCCTTAGAAGTTTTTTAAGTGTAATTTATTTTCTTTGCTTAGTTTTCCTTCATTTTTTGCGGTATATATATATATATATATATATATATATATATGGGTCTACTTCACATGACCTAAAACTCATTTAACAGAATTTCATTTGACTGACCAAATTACCTAATTTTCAAAAGACTGAAAACTCATTTGACTGAATCACATTTCACCGGAAGCTTACAATGCTGAATTTCAAAATACTAAATTGTAAACCATAGACATGCACACTTACTACAATGGCTAACTCTTTCCAGAACTTAAAAACTACTTACTTACCCTATTAACAGAAACCTGACGACATAAAACCAAACTAGGGGGCGGGCTGTGCCCCCCCCCAGTGTGAGGGGCTGTGCCCCCCAACTAAGTATACTAACTCCAGGATCGCACTACAGTGGGGAAAAGGGCATACACCTTTTACTTGCCGTACAGTACTCTACACACTGCATTTTTGTGGGCAGTATCTAAAGTAATATGGCAGATGTTTTGCGTGTTCCCAACAGTAGTGGCAGAGAGACATATCCACATTTAGAAACACTACAACACTACTTTCTATATGCCTATAGGTATTCTGACAGTCAGCAATGTAAGTTACAGTAATTTGTTTTATCACAAACAAGTCACAGGGGAAGGGAAACCCAAATCATGTCTATGTCTTAAAATTCACTGAAATGACATTCAGTTAAATAAGTTTTTAGTCTTTTGAAAATTAAGTAATTTGGTCTTGGTCAAATGAAATTCTGTCAAATGAGTTTTAGTTCATGTGAAGTAGACCTATATATATATATATATATATATATATATATATATATATATATATATATATATATATATAATATGGGTCTTCTTCGACCCATCGAATCTCACTTATCCGTTCCCACTTGTTTGAAAGTACACTAATCCGAAAGCAAGGACTACCGAAATCCTTTCCCTTGGAAAGGAACCACTTGGCCACCATGGTGAACTTTGCCCTTTCTTCAATGTAGTATGATCTTGGAGTTGGAATATTTAAGTCGGGGGGGTTGTGGGGGTGAAGCCCCCCACTTTGGTGGGTTTAGTTTTGGTCCATTTATGTTTTTATTATTCATATTTTAAAATACTCTATTGCAAACCATAGACATGTACACTTACAACACTAATGACTAATTCTTTCCAGAACTTAAAAACTACTTGCTTACTCTCTTAACAGAAACTGGATAATATAAAACCAAACTAGGTGGTGGGCTGTGTCCCCCACACCCCACAATGTGTATACACAATACACACACATACACACACACACACACACACACACACATATACACACACACACACACACACACACACACACACACATATATATATATATATATATATATATATATATATATATATATATATATACACACACACACACACACACACACACACACACACACACACGCACACACACACACACACACACGAGTTTGGGCTGTCACTTCAGCAGTGGCAGTCATCTCGAGTCAAGGTTTACAGCACTGGATGGCTAGCCCTGCTGCTGTAGTTCATTCTTACCACACACTCACAAACACACACTTAGCTATATATATATATATATATATATATATATATATATATATATATATATATAGATATAGACAGACATATTGCTCTTCAATAAGGCCAGATTAGTAGTGTACAATCCACCTACTGCATGTCATGTTTGGGAAACATAAATAGCTATAGACATGTACACTTACATACACACACATATATATATATATATATATATATATATATATATACACACACACATATACACACACACTCACAAACACACACTTAGCTATAGCTTCAATAAGGCCAGATTAGTAGTTACAGAAAATCATGTCATGTTTGGAAAACATAAATAGCTACAGAAGGAGAATTATAGAGAAAAATACAGATAAAATCAGAAGATATCATTCAGGACAGAAAGGACCAAACTAGCAGGGATGGTTTAATAAATAAGACAGGCAATCATTTGACAGACAAAGGTGAAGATGTGAACACAGAAATAAAATGGGTGGATTAAGGAGTGAAGGATAGAAAGAGAAGGTTAAATGGAGAAGAGATGTTTACCAAATATTTCAAGGAGGAGACAAGCATAAAGAGGTTAATTCCACTCACTTTAATGAAGAAAATCATCTGAAAGGATTCTGCAAACTGAAGTTACACAATGAGACCTAATGGAATACATCCTGGAATTCTTTCAGAAGTTAGGGGACAGGTGCTTATATCACTAACTTACATTTTTATAAACCACTGAAAGAAGTCAGTGGTCATTGTGGTCATTGGAAAAGGCAGAACTGCAGTGAAAGAGAATGCAGGCAGTGCTCATTTGGAGTGCTGTGCCTCACTGAGGTGGTCAGTGATCCTGCGCACAAAGCAGCAGCATGAAGGAGACATAATGTGAAAGTCTTCACATGCCATGATTCGTGTGTGTTCATCTAGCTTTAGACCAGACTAAAGGTTGGAAATGGGAATATAAGAGAGTGATGAAAAAAGGAGATGCAAGCAGAGAGTAGGACATAAGGTGAAATCTAAGGTTATGGGCAGGACAGAGGTGGGGAAAGTGAATTATTATTTTTTTTTTTGGGGTGGGTCAGGTACTCATCAAATATATAAATATGAATAGAAATCAAGTTGGGGAAGATAAGGCAGGTAAGGTAGTTTAGGGTTTGTGACATAGACATACAGACAGGCACGAAAGATAAGACTGACACATGGTGGATTAACATACTGAGAAAAGAGGAATACAATGTAGGAGACGACATTAGAACAACAAGGGAAAGACAATGGTGATAGGGAGGAGTGGACAACAAATGAGGTGGGTATCATCCCAAAAGGGAAGAGAACACCAAGATGGACCTTGTACAACTGTGATCTCAGAAAACTGTGACCCAGTGGGACCTTATTTTCCCTCCTGTTCTTCCTCACCACTGGTCCCCTGGGTTAGGTGATGGAGCCATTGCACCCCCCATATGACTGCCAGTGGGTGACATAGTTGTCACCTCCACTGGCACGGGAGCCGGCCAATAAAGGAGCAGTGCTACCCAATGCAGGATCTGGAAACAGTACCCAATGCAGGGTCTGGCAACAGTACCCAATGCAGGGTCTGGCAACAGTACCCAATGCAGGGTCTGGCAACAGTACCCAATGCAGGGTCTGGAAACAGTACCCAATGCAGGGTCTGGCAACAGTACCCAATGCAGGGTCTGGCAACAGTACCCAATGCAGGGTCTGGAAACAGTACCCACTGCAGGTGCTGCAGGAGGTCATTGGGTGTCTGCAGAACCTGCCTGGGACCCAGATTTTGTGGGGGTTGGTGGTGTGGTGCTGCTGTCATTGGTGGTGTGCTGACAGGTCTTTCTGGAGAATTGGGTGAAGGTACTGATGCTCTTGCATAAATAAATAGAGAGAAGAGAAAAAAAATGTATGTAATAGGATAGCAAGAAAGAGGGCAAGGAGAGAAAAGAGATGCAATGAAAACATGCAGTAAGACATATCATTACTCATTATGTTACAGGTTCTACAATGGAATGAATAAGACCCCCCCATGCAACAATGATATTGCATTATGCAGTCTTAAGAATTTTTTTAACTGATATAAATGTTAAATAATACTGAATCATTTTAATCCATCAAAATAACTTTTTATAAGCATAAAGTAACATTTTAACCATTCTGTAAGCTTCCTAGTTGAAGTTGCTAGTATGCTGTTAGTAAGTGTTCCACATTTTGGCCATTTGTTCCACATTATGAGAAGTAGTGTTCCTCATTTTGGATATTGAAAGTTGAGAGCTGTGGTTTACAAATGAATAGAAATAACACAGTTCAAGCATACATTTGACTACAACATTACAGGTACTATGCTTGAAAGAAAACAAACACCAACCCTTATGTACCAGTGATGGCGTAACAAAGAACCAAGAGGGAAATGAACCCACAGCCATCATAACACTTTAATTAAATGGCAAGGCTTAATGTGTTGAGCTGCTTGTAGAATTCAATTGAAGCCTTCAGTCAAACAAGCGGTAATGGTGTGTGTGAGATGTGTATACATAAAGAGAAAACCTGAAGCTCACTCAGATATTTACATGTAATGTTCATTATTCATAATGACTACAAATACTCACATGAAACTGTGTGTGATGACACAACAGACAACTAGAAGTGAGAAATCAGACCCGCAGCCATCAGTGTAGGCAGTCCAGAAGTCAAGGCCTCAATGTACCGAAACACTTCCACTGTATAACTGAAGGTTGCAATTGAAAAAAACAGTAATGCCAGCAGACAAGCACATTCAGAATGCGGGTGTATTTGACAAATGCACCAAAACAGTGGAAAAATGCAGCTTTTAGTATTTTACCATATAATGTTGTAGCTGTTGTACTCTAAAGTACAACAAAACACCCAGCTCAAACTAACAATAATGTCATAATAGTCTACCAAGTGGGAGAATCCAACCTGCAGGCATCGTAAGACACACCCTAAAAGCAGTACCTTAATATGTTGTGCTACTTACACAATTCCACAGAAGAAAGCCATTCACATGGCTCTCTCCTGAGATGTTGGTACTTGAATGCTGAGAGCTGACAAATTAAAAAAAAAATAAAATAAAGACCACAAACATAGCAGAAGAGTTCATCTCAAAAATCGCTGTTCTCATTTAAACATGTTTTTATGGTTGGGGGGATGGCAAGCCCCCTACAACCTTGAACTTATATATATATATACCAACTCTTAGATTACCATACCTCACAGGAAAGGGAATATTCTAAGAAATGGCATCTCTGACTTGGTATATGCAAGTGTCTTCTTTCGGGCATTCAGTCTCCGTATTTCAGGGCTCCTTCTAGGTGGTCCCGACATTTGTAAAAGTTACCCATTCACACACACATTGTAATAGCATCAGCCATTTACAATGCTAGTTCTGAATAACTGAACTTAGCACAGAAGTACCAGTACTGAAAAATCCGATACTGTGTCAGACTACAGATATATTAACTGACCAGACTGTAACATTGACACCTCTACTGTATGTAACAGATGTACTCGCCTGGTGCTCTATCCTTTTCCTCCTGTTGTGCAGCTACTAATTCTCTGTAATAGCTGCAGGGGCTATGGAGAGAGAAATGTGTGTGTGTCAGATATGCAGCTGACATACACTGGTAGACTGCATTTTGCGGTAAGTCCAGAGTCACATATACTACAGAGATGGTGGATGAGCTTTTACCTCAGCCCCGCACTGGCCCAGAATAATACTGCCCAAAGAACTATTACTCTTGGAGATAGAGAGCCTAGATGAACTCCTCATTTTCTGCATAAAAGACATTTACCCAGAAAGATCAGATGGTGAACATTATTGCAGCCAGTGGCTAGGCTGTAAATATGCAATGGATTGCAACAAGGCCACGGGCATTATTAGTGCTGCTGAAAAGAAGCTGTCCACCCTGTACAGGAAATTAGGTTAATAGGAGTTGTGCCATTGGTTAAGCCATCTCTGATGGATTCTGAAGTTTCTGATTTCTGTCAGAAGCAGTGACACGTTTTTATTGTTCCACAGTGTGGCGCTGGATATTAGTGCAGGGCTTTACAGGGCAGCAAAACTATCTATAGAAAATGCCTAGGTATGTACAGATCTTACTCTGTAATGCCACATGCAAGTCCTCCTGAACCAGTTAGTCACTGGCCATGCTAATAATGTTGCTGATATGGATTCTACAGGGACATCAGGGATTCCACCTGTTCAAAAGGTTAGGGGTTGGCATAATGGTTAAGGTTCATTCTGATGAAGTCTTCTATGTGAAAGACGAAAGTGCTTAATCTTGGTGTGTTTTTACTGCAATAAATGAAGTTCATATACAGGCTTGTTTGGTGCATTTTCCTTTTGGTTCCTGGTCTTCTGTTATTCACACTGCCCCATATTTTTGGATAATGGTTAAGGTGTTTACCTCACAGACAGAAGATACAGGATCTAATTCACACCTTTGAAAGGGAAATTGACTAGGCTTAAAATGGTATACAGTGCCAGCTAGCCTAGTACTTTGCTACTTAAATGTGGGGTTTTCAAATGCTAGTATTCCTAGACTTGAGTTTAAAGTAAGAAATTGGTACTGGGTTATACTTATACAGGTGCTGTACACTGCTGTGCTCACAGGTGATTCTTGATCCACCTCTGTGGGACAGCTGCTGCATAATGTTGGAGGATCTGATGATGGTGATGGCAGGGATGAGCAGGTCCAATTAAGGAGTATAGTGTGGATACATGGAATTTCACACTGCACATGGAACTTCACACTGCATCCCTTACACAGTCTGTGGCACATCATCTATGCCTTTGGGGACCCAGGAGACATAAACCATGCAGGGGGGATGAGCTACTGGGGACACTGACAATTGGAAAAGTGTTATACCCCCTATCAGACACTTGTCAGGAAATGGCCCTATTATCTTTTGGTGGGGGGGGGGAGCATTCACAAGGGGCTGGTCTCTGTGAAGACATGGTTATTTCCCTGTCCCTGCAGTTTGTGTGTGAATGGTTGCAATCCAGCATATGTGGTGGGTCATCAAGGAGGCACAGGCTAATACCACCAAAGCTATGGCAGAGTTAGTAAGACTGATGCAAGGGTGTGAGAGATGACCTACTAGAGGACATATCCAGTATGTGTGATTGTATTGATAGTCTAAATCACCTGATGGAATGTGCCATGTCCTCTCAAGCTCAACTGCCATGCATGAAGCACGATCCAAGAAGAGGTTCTACAGATATGTCACTTACATTGCTACATCTATTGTGGAGGTGTCTACATTCAAGAGATGAAGTCTCTAGGGTTATGGCAGTTATGGCAGTGGCATGCCAACATCTACTGCTGGTAGAGTCAGCTTCCCTGGACAGGTGCATGTGCAGGAACCCTATAATACATATGCCCTGGATTTGCAAGTGTAGTGATACTCAGTTTTGCAGCTGTTGCCGCGACTGTTACTAAAGATAAAATGTCACACCACCACAGCCAACAGTACATTACACACACACACACACACACACACACACACACACACACACACTTCCAGTGATAGTGGCCTTTCACAAAGCCTTCTACATGTCATAGATTGCATAAACATAGCTGCACTATTTCTTTTAATTGTCATCAGTACTCACACATCTCCCTGAGAAAGGCAAACAAAGATGTTCCTTTCGCCCACTTATGCAGATAATGATAACTTAGCCCTGCCCTTTGTACTGCCAATGTCTGATGCACTGCAAGCACAGCCTATGCATGGGTAAGCACAGTCTGATGTTTATTTTACATGCATCAGTTTTAATGTAGTGTCTGCTTTGCTAAAGGCCAAAGCTATGTGCAAACCTCTTCCTCTTTGCAAGTGCTTCAATATACTGTGCTTGCCTCCTTGTAGCATGCTTCTTTTGGGGTTGGGTTAATAGGAGTTGTGCCATTGGTTGCTTCATCTCTGATGGATCCTGAAGTTTCTGATTTCTGTAGAAGCAGTGACCGCGTTTTATTGTTCCACAGTGTGGCTGGATATTAGTGCAGGGCTTTACAGGGCAGCAAAACTATCTATAGAAAATGCCTAGGTATGTACAGATCTTACTCTGTAACGCCACATGCAAGTCCTCCTGAACCAGTTAGTCACTGGCCATGCTAATAATGTTGCTGATATGGATTCTACAGGGACATCAGGGATTCCACCTGTTCAAAAGGTTAGGGGTTGGCATAATGGTTAAGGTTCATTCTGATGAAGTCTTCTATGTGAAAGACGAAAGCGCTTAATCTTGGTGTGTTTTTACTGCAATAAACGAAGTTCATATACAGGCTTCGAACAAAAAAATAAAAACCCACAGAGTAAACGTTCGTTCAGAAGAAATAAAAATAATTATACCAAATAATAACTGGCAGAACGACCAAGGCAGCATAAAACAAAACGGAAAATTTCTTAAAACACTCTGAAATCATTTAATAAAGAGGTAAGCGCTTTCACATAAAAATGCTTCTTCAGACCTTTACACAGAATAAAGAACGGTCGAATATATACTATGCAAAAAACAGAACCACCAATAAAAATTCAATCTCAATTATCAACACCAATTAATATAAATCTTCTAAAAAGAAAAATATATATCACATATAAACATGCTGTTAAAATACTTGTAAGAATATATATATAAAAACTATACATTAAAAAATATGTATAGTTACATAAAATAACATTTATTTAGGGACCCTCCGCTTTTTCAGAAAAGGTTTTATGGAAGCTCGTTCATTAAGACCTAAAGACTCTAAAGGTGAAATGGTGTACCTCACCATGTTCCATAACATGCTTAGACAAGGCATTACTAACCATGCCCTTCCTTATATTATATAAATGTTCCCTAATTCTATCATCAATGCTTAAAGCACGATTAGTTTTGCCTACATAAAAAGATGAACAAGTCACACATTGGGCAAGATAAACAACATTCATAGTTTTACAATTCGCATTCACGTGAAAAGAAAAAGATATTTTTGTATCTGGATGGACAAACAACGCAGAAGTATTAATATAGTCACAAAAATTGCAACACCCACATGGTGTAGTAATACCAGTCTTAACAGACCCATCATGAAATACTTTCTGACCACAGAGAATTCTCTTCAGGTTCTTTTTATTCCTAAAGATGAATTTGGGACTAGGACCAACAATAACACCTAATTCAGAATCAACTTGCAAAATGGACCAGAATTCCCTAAAAATACTACAAAGTGTATTTTGATCTCTTGTAAAAAATAATGGAATCCTCACATAATTAGAGTATCCAGAACCCTTAGATTTAGCTGAGTCTGGATTAGTTGACTTAGGTCCAAAGTAAGGAGCTGCTGGTCTGACTCTGAGAGAATTCAAGTCAGACCAAGTGGAATGGATTTCTTTTTTAGTATACCCTCTAGAGACAAGTCTGTGTTGTAACTCACTAATGTCAGTACAAAAACCATCAACAGTGGGATTGAGTCTAGAAACTCTAATCCCTTGGCCACGTATTAAATTCCGAAACACATGGTTCGGATGCATACTACATCTTGATAGCAAAGTGTTGCGAGAGCAACTTTTACGATGAACCCCTGTATTAATCAAAGGCCCTGGGAGTTTTTCAACAAATAACTCCAAGAATACAACCTTTTCACTAGAGGTAACCATTGTAAAAGACAAACAATGGCATAACCTATTTATCTGTGCAAAAAAAGTTTCTAAATCAACAGCACTACCTTTCCAAAGAAGGAAAACGTCATCTACAAAACGACGATAAAACACAACATTAGTAATGAATAATTCCATCTTAAACAAGACTTCAAGCTCCCAATGCGCTAGAAACATATTGGCGTAGCTATTGGCACAAGAAGTGCCCATAGCTACGCCATGTCTCTGGATAAAAAACTCATCCTGAAAAATAAAAATATTATTCTCCAATATTATTTCCAGGAGAAAACAAATCAATTCAATCTTCGTTGGTTCATAATCACTATGAGCCTTCAGATAATCATGTATATAACTAAGTCCTAAGTCATTAGGTATCATCGTGAATAGGGACTGAATATCCATTGTAACAAAAATTATATTATCTAACGTGCCAATCACTTGGATACATTCATACAAGTCCACAAGGAATTGTTTAGATCCTTGTAAGACTGTTCTATTGGCTTCAATGACCGGTCTCAAATGTCGCTCAATAAAAATAGATAAGGGCTCAGTAATCCAACCACCTCCGGAGACAATGGGTCGCATAGGAGGATTGGTCGGATGTTTATGAATTTTCGGGAGTCCTTGAATAACTGGAACCAAGGGGTCTGACACAACAAAAAATTTCAAAGTCTCTTCAGAAACTAACCCAATCTCAAAAATCTCTTGCACTGAATGCCTGATACTATTTATAATATGAAAAACATCAGATAGTCCTATTTTCCCATAAAAGCTACCTTCACTTAACATCTGTTTCATGCTGTTGTTATAATGTTCAGAGTCCATAACAACAACTGAGCCACCCTTATCAGCGGGTCGAATACTAATTCTTGAATTCTTTTTAAGCTTTAATAATGCTCGTCTCTCATCAGGCGTGAGATTAAATCTCTTGCCATGTCTATATTTCCCTGAGATATTATTATAATAATCATAAATACTATCCTCAGTAAGTTTAAAATGGGCTTCTACTAAGGGATGATTGGGTGGGACAAATGTGCTTAATGGCTTAAATACAGGAGCGTACTTAGATTCATTTTCACTACTATTATCAGTCAAACAATTATTCCCATAGTGAAAACGTAACATCAAATTCCTGCAAAAAACTTTTAAATACAAAATGGTATCAGTAAGCATGCTATTCTCTGAGGGAATAAAAGTTAAACCCTTACAGAGTACATTCTGTTCTTCTTTCTTCAAAGGAAATGAAGAAATATTCAGAATCAGTGAGTTGACATTTCCCCCCACATTTTCTTCAACGACTGATTCTGGTATTGTTCACCCGATAATTTCCTCTTCTGGCGACCTCGCCATCCAGATACAAAAAGATCTTTTTCTTTTCACGTGAATACAAATTGTAAAACTATGAATGTTGTTTATCTTGCCCAATGTGTGACTTGTTCATCTTTTTATGTAGGCAAAACTAATCGTGCTTTGCGTGATAGAATTAGGGAACATTTATATAATATAGGGAAGGGCATGGTTAGTAATGCCTTGTCTAAGCATGTTATGGAACATGGTGAGGTACACCATTTCACCTTTAGAGTGATTGATATTGTTGTTCCTAGTTTACGTTTTGGAGACATACGAAACCACACTGAGTTTAAAGAAAATAATTGGATGATAATCCTAAGAGCTGATAGGGGCCATGGTCTTAATGAACGAGCTTCCATAAAACCTTTTCTGAAAAAGCGGAGGGTCCCTAAATAAATGTTATTTTATGTAACTATACATATTTTTTAATGTATAGTTTTTATATATATATTCTTACAAGTATTTTAACAGCATGTTTATATGTGATATATATTTTTCTTTTTAGAAGATTTATATTAATTGGTGTTGATAATTGAGATTGAATTTTTATTGGTGGTTCTGTTTTTTGCATAGTATATATTCGACCGTTCTTTATTCTGTGTAAAGGTCTGAAGAAGCATTTTTATGTGAAAGCGCTTACCTCTTTATTAAATGATTTCAGAGTGTTTTAAGAAATTTTCCGTTTTGTTTTATGCTGCCTTGGTCGTTCTGCCAGTTATTATTTGGTATAATTATTTTTATTTCTTCTGAACGAACGTTTACTCTGTGGGTTTTTATTTTTTTGTTCGAAGCCTGTATATGAACTTCATTTATTGCAGTAAAAACACACCAAGATTAAGCGCTTTCGTCTTTCACATAACAGCATGTTTATATGTGATATATATTTTTCTTTTTCTTTTTAGAAGATTTATATTAATTGGTGTTGATAATTGAGCTTGAACTTCTATTGGTGGTTCTGTTTTTTGCATTTTTAGAAGCATTTTTATGTGAAAGCGCTTACCTCTTTATTAAACGATTTCAGAGTGTTTTAAGAAATTTTCCATTTTGTTTTATGCTGCCTTGGTCATTCTGCCAGTTATTATTTGGTATAATTATTCATATACAGGCTTGTTTGGTGCATTTTCCATTTGGTTCCTGGTCTTCTGTTATTCGCACTGCCCCAGATTTTTGGATAATGGTTAAGGTGTTTACCTCACAGACAGAAGATACAGGATCTGATTCTCACCTTTGAAAGGGAAATTGACTAGGCTTAAAATGGTATACAGTGCCAGCTAGCCTAGTACTTTGCTACTTAAATGTGGGTTTTTCAAATGCTAGCATTCCTAGACTTGAGTTTAAAGTAAGAAGTTGGTACTGGGTTATACTTATACAGGTGCTGTACACTGCTGTGCTCACAGGTGATTCTTGATCCACCCCTGTGGGACAGCTGCTGCATAATGTTGGAGGATCTGATGATGGTGATGGCAGGGATGAGCAGGTCCAATTAGGGAGTATAGTGTGGATACATGGAATTTCACACTGCACATGGAACTTCACACTGCATCCCTTACACAGTCCGTGGCACATCATCTATGCCTTTGGGCACCCAGGAGACATAAACCATGCAGGGAGGATGAGCTACTGGGGACACTGACAATTGGAAAAGTGTTATACCCCCTATCAGACACTTGTCAGGAAATGGCCCTATTATCTTTCGGTGGGGGGGGCGGAGCATTCACAGGGGGCTGGTCTCTGTGAAGACATGGTTATTTCCCTGTCCCTGCAGTTTGTGTGTGAATGGTTGCAGTCCAGCATATGTGGTGGGTCATGAAGGAGGCACAGGCTAATACCACCACAGCTATGGCAGTTAGTAAGACTGATGCAAGGGTGTGAGAGATGACCTACTAGGGCACATATCCAGTATGTGTGATTGTATTGATAGACTAAATCACCTGATGGAATGTGCCACGTCCTCTCAAGCTCAACTGCCATGCATGAAGCACCATCCAAGAAGAGGTTCTACAGATATGTCACTTACATTGCTACATCTATTGTGGAGGTGTCTACATTCAAGAGATGAAGTCTCTAGGGTTGTGGCAGTTATGGCAGTGGCATGCCAACATCTACTGCTGGTAGAGTCAGCTTCCCTGGACAGGTGCATGTGCAGGAACCCTATAATACATATGCCCTGGATTTACAAGTGTAGTGATACTCAGTTTTGCAGCTGTTGCCACGACTGTTACTAAAGATAAAATGTCACACCACCACAGCCAACAGTACATTACACACACACACACACACACACACACACACACACACACACACACACACACACACACACACACACACACTTCCAGTGATAGTGGCCTTTCACAAAGCCTTCTACATGTCATAGATTGCATAAACATAGCTGCACTATTTCTTGTAATTGTCATCAGTACTCACACATCTCCCTGAGAAAGGCAAACAAAGATGTTCCTTTCGCCCACTTATGCAGATAATGATAACTTAGCCCTGCCCTTTGTACTGCCAATGTCTGATGCACTGCAAGCACAGCCTATGCATGGGTAAGCACAGTCTGATGTTTATTTTACATGCATCAGTTTTAATGTAGTGTCTGCTTTGCTAAAGGCCAAAGCTATGTGCAAACCTCTTCCTCTTTGCAAGTGCTTCAATATACTGTGCTTGCCTCCTTCTAGCATGTTTCTCTACTGTCAGCTCTTCCACTGAACTCTCATCCAGGTCAGTCTCTACAGCCTGTTGGTCTGTTTAGTGCTCCTCCTGTAAGTGGCCCCCTGCTTGTGTCTACCTCCTCAGTATGGTATTGTCTAGTGCTCCTCCTGTAAGTGGTCCCCTGCTTGTGTCTACGTCCTCAGTATGGTATTGTCTGGTGCTCCTCCTGTAAGTGGCCCCCTACTTGTGTCTACCTCCTCAGTAAGGTATTGTCTAGTGCTCCTCCTGTAAGTGGCCCCCTGCTTGTGTCTACCTCCTCAGTATGGTATTGTCTAGTGCTCCTCCTGTAAGTGGCCCCCTGCTTGTGTCTACCTCCTCAGTAAGGTATTGTCTAGTGCTCCTCCTGTAAGTGGCCCCCTGCTTGTGTCTACCTCCTCAGTATGGTATTGTCTAGTGCTCCTCCTGTAGGTGGCCCCCTGCTTCTGTCTACCTCCTCAGTATGGTATTGTCTAGTGCTCCTCCTGTAAGTGCCCCCCTGCTTGTGTCTACATCCTCAGTATGGTATTGTCTAGTGCTCCTCCTGTAAGTGGTCCCCTGCTTGTGTCAACCTCCTCAGTATGGTATTGTCTAGTGCTCCTCCTGTAAGTGGCCCCCTGCTTGTGTCTACATCCTCAGTATGGTATTGTCGAGTGCTCCTCCTGTAAGTGGCCCCCTGCTTGTGTCTACATCCTCAGTATGGTATTGTCTAGTGCTCCTCCTATAAGTGATACCCTGCTTGTGTCTACCTCCTTAGTATGATATTGTCTAATATTATATAAACTTTGAATGTTTTTGCACATGCACCAGGATCACTCTGCAGGGGCAGAACTAAATTAGTCCAGATAGCAAAAGTGTGCCTTCAGCAGCCCAGGCACATGCTCAGTAATGTTTATTGTTTGAAAATTGAAAATGGGTGCAGTTGTGCCCCTAGCCTGCTTCATATGTAGTTACTAGGCATACAGTCAAAGACCAGCAGTCCACATTCCCAACTGCCCTAAAGCACCGTGATTGAATGACTTTCTCTAGGTCATATAGTTGGCAAATAAAGGTTGAACATTTTAAATCCTGTGCCTTTGGCAGTGGAAAGCAGAACATAGCAAATTTGAGTCATAGTCCAAGTCTCATTTTGTAGATTTCTGATGGTTGTCATCGGCCAGGGGTATGGTACAGATAGGATCATAAGAAGTTGCTAGGCTAATGGTCCAAGGGCCTTTTTAAGCCTAGTCAGTCATACACCAGTTTTTCCATTTATCAGTACACATAGGCTAGATAGCTTTGGTATATGTCTGTGCCTTAGGGCATCTATAAGCTGCCTCTATCCATAAGGGACACAGGTGACAAGTCAGGGGTGAATTTATGATTTTCCATCCATTGCTCCAAATTTCATTTGAATAGGCAGAGAAGAGCTCTGTTTTACATGAATGGGATGTCTGTTACAGAGAAGGGGAAATCCTGGAGTCACATACCTGTCCTACCCAATATGTTTTGCTTATGTCGCAGATGGGGTTTAGATTGGGTAATTCTAATGATGTTTGTTTTGCAAATGTGTAGCAGATCCAACAAGGCTTGATCAGACAATGCCTTGTAGGTTAGGCATGGATCATCACCCTCAGTAGTCTGCAGGAGACCGAGTACAGGGACAAGACTGAGGAGATCCACATAGGACGTATTATTTACACCCTGAATTATTTTAGTGAGGAACATCTGTGTTTGCTCTAGCTGTTACAAATGCCTGGTTGGATAAATGCCAAAGGCTGCATTGTAATCAATTATTGGTAAGATGAGGGCTGAGCATAGTGGGATTATGATCTCCTTAGAAAATCTGGATGCCATGCCCTTACTTATAAGTTGTGCCACACAGAATGATTTTCTCACCACCATGGACACATTTTGATCAAAGTTCAGGTTACTACCAACCTGTCAGGCATTGCCAGTAAGATGGATCTGGGGGAATCGCACCTTGCAAAAGTTGGTACAGGCCACAGGGTAGTAATTGCCTGGGTGGCCTGAATACACTTTGTAGGTTATACACTGTGCATTACAGACCAAGTGGCATTTAATCGACTAATATCCTTTGCTATTCATGTAAATCCTTCCCAATTCTCCAGGTGGGGGGCCTTTATTTCATAATATGGGTGCAGTCTATGGCCTACAGTACCTCAGGAAAATGTGATGCATCGAAGAAGTCACACACAATATGTCAGAACCGCAGATGGTCCCCTACATGCTGGAGTATAGCATCAAGAAACTGATGGAGTATTCTCCAGGCAGATGCCTGAAATATCCCCACCAGATCAGTGATAGGTCCCTCTTGCTAGCACATATAAAGCCACACAGAGGGGGTTGTAGAAGATGGAGACAAACTTTCACACAGGTTTGATGATCCAAAAAGTACAGCAAATTTCAGGAATACATGGGACAGATGTAAAGTAAATCTTTAAAGAAGTGTGACATGATTAACTGTAAGTTTAATATTACATAGTCCTTTCCTACTGTCAGAATCTGTTTCTCTGTTTCAAATATTTCTCCAACTCATATTAACTTGTCAGCATTGAAATATTTACAGTATACATGTGCTTTACAAAACTGTTACTCACATCTAATCAGAGTGGTTCAAACCTGCCCTTTAAAAAGGTCATCACAGAGAATAAGTAAAGCATCAATCTTGAGACTTGTATTTCTCTAGCTTTCCAGTTCTCAGTACCTACTGCTTTTGAACACTAAAACACAGTTGTCTTTTAAAACCCTCTCACACTCTAAAAACTAGCATTTTTTGCTTGAATATGGTGCAAAGTAAGAGAAATATGGTAGTCTGTCTTCCTTATCGCTTATTGAAGCTCTGGCAAACGCTGTTTTTTATTTGGATGGATTTCTTAACTAGTCATTCTTGCTTACTTTTTTACATCACCACGTCATTTCTCACCATAGACATGAGTTATGCTTCCCCTCGTAGGACGTGTCTTTCTCCCAGGTGCGTGGGTTTAGCTATACCTGTTCTAGTCTTTTGCTCGTATTCCCTTGACTGTGGTTTTGTGCCCGATTCCCTTTACATGACACACAGCTTAAGCAGGTTTATTTTAAGAAATGTACTATCTGCAGTAATAGAACATGTCTAGTCACCGCTACTGTGAAATCTTTTGACAGCAATTGAAACTGTCTATTTTACTGTAGTTCCTTCTTATTAAATATTAACAATTTGAAATGTTTGTAGTAAAATGTTTAGGGCTACTGGTTGTCAAGGGAAGTGCTCAATCACATTTGATACTTGCAACAAAGCTGTCCTTTGCAATGTGAAAAAAAGCTATGTCCCAAAGCATAATATGTTTTTATTTGCTCTATAGGAAAAATGTGTTTTCTAATTTATACATTCCAAAAATATGATATAAATAATTAAATACACCATGACCTCTCAACCGGGAAAAAGCCGAAAGACACAACAACAACCATGCCCTCTCTCCAACTTAAAATATATATATATATATATATATATATATATATATATATATATATATATATATATATATATATATATATATATATATATATATATATATATATATATATATATATATATATCCATAATGTAGTAAGAGTACAATACACAGCTGCATTCTCAACCAAAATTTGTTTTTCCGCTCCCCTACAGCAATCTTATCAGTAGTGGGTGCATAATGTTCCCAAAGTATAACTGGCAACTTACTGATAAATAAATATTGCAAACTCTGAGATGCAGTGGTTCTTCCTTAGGCCTCAAATGCCATTTTCAGTGTTACCAGAGCACCACCATGTGGAATTGTCACGTATAGCAGCTCATTTTTTTAAATATTCTCTAAACAAATCATCTCTATAATTCATACACTGTAAAACACTCACTTTGTTAACTAAGATGAGACACCTACAAATAACTATGAAAGGTATGTTTATAGTTGTATATACAGTGCACATATTACTATAGAAAGTCTATAAAGGACAATCATACCTAGAAACTCAAAATATGTTATGTGTTTCTTCTGTTCTGATGTATCTGCAACATTCTTAAGTGATTATTATTATTTTCTGAGTTTTTGTTCCCCAAAATAGCTGATGTGGGTGGGTGGCTTATATGCTAAATGATTTCATTTTAGAGTCAATGCTTTTTACCTCCCTAATGTGTTTTTCTATTAACACAAAGTGCACAGAGGTGAGAATAAAGGTTATTGTGGTGTTATCTGTCCACTGACTTGCATTAAGAGCATTTTGAGTTCCTAATTCCTGAATGACTGCGGCTGCAGGAATGGCCTTATGAACCATACTGCTGACAACAGTATAAATACAAGGTATTCACCCCTAAGAGCACATGTAAGAATGAATACTGCTATTTTGGGCTATGAACAGAAGTAGCCAAACCCAAGTAAATTTAACAGAGAAGAGTTAGCCACACTACTTTTTATTTAGGAAATCATATACCTCACTTTCTGCTGAATGCATTTCAATGCAATCTTGCTAACAAGATCTGTAATCAGTCAGGCCAGTCTGGGACACCAAGGTTATGATTACTGTAGACCCCTAAAATGAACCAACCTTACCATTATTGTAGCCACAGGTAAACAATCGCTGTCTCTTCAAAAGCTAAATACCAACAGTTATTTGCCCAACTACTTGTGTGTGTGTGTGTGTGTGTGTGTGTGTGTGTGTGTGTGTGTGTGTGTGTGTATGTATATATATATATATATATATATATATAGAGAGAGAGAGAGAGAGATGCATGTATGTGTGTGTGTGTGTGTGTGTGGGTGTATATATATATATATATATATATATATATATATATATATATATATATTGGGTGTAGAATAATGATATTACTTAAAGAAAACAGGCAATACATTATGAAAATATCTTTACTGACATGGAGAGTTGCACTGTTGCCTTTTGGTTTTGAAAATTAAATATACAATGGCCTTTGAATAAAGAAATATAAAATAGAAGTTTTGAAGAGCCATGGCCTGAAGTTAAACGCCAAAAAATGCATAGTCATACCCTTCGGGGAAAAACAAGGTTACCCCTAGCTACCATATAGGTGGCAATCCACTGAGCACAGAAAAAGTCATCAGGGATCTGGGGACCCAAGTTGACAGTAGCCTTTCGTTTGACACTCATGTTGCTAAAGTAGTTAGGAAAACCTTCTATATCGCCCACCTGATCATGAAGGGATTCACATCTAGATCAAGGAGGTCATCGCCCCTGTACTCATCACCATTAGACCTATGATTGAGTACAATGCCCCGTTCAGAATGTATCTGACCAGACACCTGCTGCAGCTTGAAAGGCCCCAAAAGTTCCTCACCAAAAGGATAAAGGGTCTCAAAAATGTCTTATGCTGCCCGACTGAAAGAACTCCAGCTCTATTCAGTCTCATACCGCTTGCTCAGAGGTGACCTGTGCCTGACATATAAGGCCATGTTAAACCCAGATTTGATGAATATGCTTCACCTCAAAAAATCTAGATCCCTCAGAACCACAAGGGCGGAGACTTAAACCTTGACACGGTTATAAATAGAACGGCTGGAGGGACAGATTCATCACCCAGAGACTCCCTATGCTGTGGAACAAAATCCCGTACATGTGAGACAGAGCACCGCTAGCCTACGGCCTTGTTCAAGAGGAATCTTGACCAATGGATGGGAGATCGCAGATATACCCCAGGGATTACTTCAGTGTCACTGCTTGACAGAGGCACAGAAAAATGATAGGCATAGTTTTTATTCAAACTAAAGGGGTGGCGAAAGCCACATAACAATGGGCTAGGCTTATAAATGCCCTTGGGCAGATAGCCTAGTATGAACCTATGAACCTATGAACCTATGACATAAGGAAATTGCTAACAATTATCTGATTCTACAAAACAATTATCTGATTCTACCACTATGACTAACTGAAAGTAACTATAATCTAAGTCTGACTTACATGACCATGGAGCAGCTGAAAATAAGTATAGACATGGGCTCACTGATTGTGGGCAGTAGGCTGTCTCTCTGCTCATATATAGTGCATGCAAAGATTTTCATCTTTGTGACCTGGCCTGTTAAAAGTACACATGAAAATCATCTCAGCAGTTCATATGGTCAGTCTGTGCTTTCCGTATGGCGTTTTAAGTGAAGAACCCTTTATTTCACGAAAAAGCTAAGGGTTGTCCTACAATAACTCAGGATCAGGAAATATTAATTTAATAATTTATAATTTAAACATAGCTCCCAAGGTGCAAAGGTTCTTAGATAATCAGAAAGTTATAACCTCATTATTTATTTATTTGTTTAACATTTGTTTGCCAGGATAGTCTGACTGGACAACAAGTGTCTATTTTCAGCGTAGTCCTGGGGAGAAAACCTCCAGACGTTTACAGAGAGAAGAAAAATTTACAAAAGAGACATTAGAGTAGTAGCATACAGATTGTAGACTTTGCAGCCGTAAGTATACAGTAAGAGGATATTCCCCCTTTTGGTTGAAATACAAGTGTACAAAATATACAATGAGAGTAGATAAGAACCTGGTAGAGCATTGCAAGATATTTCACAATTGAATAAGAGTATATAAATGTTTAAGTTTTCCATATATACATTCAAGCAAATATACATGTAAGAGCATATACATGTATACACATACATACACACACACACACACACACACACATATATATATATATATATATATATATATATATATATATATCACACACACACACACACACACACACACACGTATATATAGGTTATTGCTCACACATGGATAGGTATAGTTAGATGGTGTTGGTGTTATATAAGGTTATATAGCTTTTGTGAAAATCATCAGTAAAATGAGCCCTACTTATCCAGATGTCTCAGCAGGTCCAGAGGAATAATTAAATACTGCATTCACCCTGCTTACAGACTGTTCCTGCATCTGTCATCTGGAAAGTGCTTCTGAAGCATATGTTGCAGAACTAGAAGATTCAGGAGCAGCTTCTTCCCTGATGTCATCAGGCTGCTGAACTCTAATAACCACTATACTCCACGATGTCCAGTTGGGTCAGTAGAAACTGTCTCAAATTGTGCAAGAACCTGGTTACCAGTCTCACCTAATACTTAGTGCAATATTCACCATGACTGTAACTTATAGGCCATCTAGGGAAGTAGCAATGCAGTAAAATATCTCTTCTTTCAGTGCAATACATGTTGCAAATTCATAAATTAACCATAGTGCAATACTCTAATGTTCACAGTGCAATACTCAAATGTCTCTTTCTGTGCAAGGATCAATGCAATGTCTTAACCAAGTACCTGTGCAGTACTAAAGTCTCATGCAAGTAAGTGTTCACTTTGAAAAGTGTTGAAATGTGTTTCTAATTATGTGCAATATTAGTCTAACTGCATGTCTGTGATGTAATAGCTAGGTGTTATGTGTGTAAATGTCTGTGAAAATAGTTTATATGTTGTCTGCACATTGAGTACGGAGACACGGAATTTCATTCAGTTTTTGCACTTGTGTGATTTCTGAATGACAATAAAGTTTATTTTGACTTTGACTTGTCATTGATTGTATAATTTTGTCCCTGTACTACTGCTGGATAGAGGCAGCTCCTAAGTGCTTTATATCATGCATGGATTCCCTCAAATTATCTGTGGTGTGATCCCAGTTATTGTCATGGGGGTAATATATAATTATCAGCTATGGGATGGGACAGGTTAATTCAAGCACCAAAAGGCAAATTGGATAGACTTAAAATGGCCTCCGAGGGCAGCTTGCTTGATACTTACCTCTGGACCTGTACGGTTATCCCACCCAACCTACATGATATCATTGAAAGTGCCATGAATAACAAGTGATTTCACAAAAAGGATCATCTGTACAAACACACCTTCAGGGAAAAATCAGACAGAATCTTATAAAAACTGTGGACCAAATTCAGAAAGGTTCTCTATATTTGCAGTTAATGGCATTTGTGAATACTGAACACAAAAATGAAGCTTCATGATTTGTTTGTTTTATTGAAATTCTAGCAAATAATGTTGTTGTACTTGTTAATTTAAAAAGAGATAGAATGTGTTAATTTGTTGCTTTACTGCAGTTGTCAGTTTATTGAAGTCTAAGACTAGAGAGTTTTATTATAATTGACAGAGAACAGATACTTTGTCTATGACTGTTAGCATAATAGAACTAAAATATTTATGTTGCTAATGTTGCTTTGCATACCAAAGCCAAAGATAACAGAAGGAAAATGAAGTGTCTCTGTATGATTCCTTTTTTTATTGGCAAAATCAGTTGAAATGTTATTAGAATCTGAATTATGACTTTGGCAGGTAGCCAAATTATTATGCACACCGAACAACTTAAATTTTATCATTTTGCTTTGGGAAAGAACATGGTTACTTGTGCATTCATTTATTTCCTTACGACTATGGCATTAATTGGTTTGTGTTTACTGTGCTAAAAAATATAATTAAGGTGACATTTGAAGTTAGTGTAATAACTGATTTCATACCTGATAAGTATAAATATGGCACAACACAGAAGTACATGGATTAAAGTGACATCTTATCTAATGGTTAAAATATTTAAAAATGTTCAATGTGTTTATGTGACAGCTCACAAGAAACAGGCTAACTTAAATTTAATAGAGAATTTCAGTGTGGAAGAATGTAGGCAGTTGTATGGAAACTCTCATTCATAGAAAAGGAGGTAGACAATGTGTACTACTAAAGTATAATACTTTCTAGAAAAGACTATCTTCCATACCTCTCAACTGTATAGATTTTCGCAGAATGTTCAGATTTTTGCCTTGTATTTTTGGTCTGTTTTGCATAAAATTGTGGTTTTCAGGAAAATTAACAGCAAATCATTAAAGGCTGAATTTAGAAAATAATTACAGAGATTTGAGTTTCAGGCACTATACCCTTCAGAAAATTCATGATAATGCAAAACCTGTTATTCTATCAACTTTCTAAGTTTTTAAGAGCAATATTTAAAAAATGTTCCCTATTTTTGGGTCTTTGTACCACTTTTATTCATGGCTTTACCCAGATTTCTTGCTCTGAGTTTGAGAGGCATGGTTTCTTCTGATAGTAACCAAGCTATTTTATACATATGCATGTGTATAAATTTTCATATGGAAACTTAATTTTCTAAAGTTATAAAAATGGCAGAGCTGTATTCATACATAGGTTCAATAATATATTAGCTATTTTAAATTGCTTTGAAATAAAATTTAAGAGTTTTACAATGAGTTAATATAAAAAATGAAAGTTTTAATTTGTTGGTGAATTATTTACTGTACTTCACTGAGAGACCCACATTTCATTGCTTCCATCTTGATCCTTTCTAGCTACTGGGCAATTTAAACTGAGACGCAAATTACAAGTTCTAAACCTTGAGGAAGTGTGGAAATTCTTTCAATGAAGAATAATAAGTATAATAATAAATCTATTTATTTACTAAAGCCTACCATCTAAATATAAATTCAAATAATACCAGGTGATTGACTTATGTTTAAGAAATGGATGAGTGACAATACATTTTAATTTATTGAGCTAATCCAAGTTTTAATATCATTTTTTATTTGTACCTAAACTAGAAGTTAGGAGCACTCACATCCGATATTTCCCTTTCCAAACTAACATTAGCCAGCAGCAGTGACTGTGATGACACTGGCATTGTTGCCTGGGGGGGCACACGTATCCACACATCTATAGACCCTGCAGAACGGTGTCCGTTTGCTACTAGGTTTACCCCTATTCCCATGTGTAGGTGACTGGCAAAAAGAGGAACCAGTTGCACCACAGGATGCTGTTATATAAGCAAGGCTTTATCATGTACTCCACAGAGTTTGGCTGATTTAAATATTTTTAGGGCATAATGACTTAAACATTCAGCCTTCTCATTGTTGGTCTCCAATGACTATTTAGTGGTATAACAAGGCTGATAATATTTGTAATAATGCAGAACACATTTAACCTGCCCAGCCTGCAGCGAAACTTCATTTCACAAGGCAAGACACAGTCTCAGGCAAACATCACTGAAAATGACAGAGCTGCTATCTACAAATGGTACAGGCTACACTAAGTAACGTACTGATTTCACGTCTTGGGTTTTTGTTACAAAATGAATTATACTCATGTCATCCAGGTTCTTCACTTTTGTTACTCTTAAAGGTGTTTATTAACTATGCAATGTTTAACCTTTAAGCTGTTTACAAAACCATACATTTTTCACAAAATGATGATTACTGTATAATCCATCCAGGCACAGCGTATCAGCCTTAAAGCTATGCGACATTTATTTCAGGGCACTTAAAATAAATAGTCCAAGGAATACTAGTAATCATCATTTCCACTGCTGTAGTAGCCTATAGGCTATATGGGTTGTGTTCGCACAAGACACAACAACCAGTTAGGTTCCAAAGGCTCTGACGCCTTCCCACACTTTTACTCTGATTGCTGATTGGTTAGCTTTGAGGAAGGGAAATAAGCAGATTATAAAATCTTCAGTGTTTTATTGCTGCCTTGTGAAGAGGCAGTTCAGATGCTTCACAAAAGCAGCAGCTGGCACTTTAACTCCTCCTCCTCTGGCAGATAAGTCCCCCTTTGGGAACCTTTCCATACAGAAACTTTAATTATCTACTACATCTAAGATATATGAAAATAAAGAAAACACGGTATTTTAAATTTTTCTTCAAACGTTCTGGCCCTTTAAGAAACTCAATATTTCTTCAGCATTCAAAGTTTCCTAAAAGTGACCAGTTTTTTAACTTCAACTAATTTGCTGGCTTATTTTGAAAGGAAATGTACTGATGTTGCAAACTTCTTTTGTGTTTTAAAAGTTTTGTTTGGGCAGAGTTTTATATTGTGAGGGAGTTCTACAGGTGAAGCAATACTTGTGTTCACACTGTGACAACTTACCAGCCATTATTTTCTTACCTGCCATTATTTTCTGTTACACTAATTTTATTCAAAAGGGGTTTCTCACAGGAATATGATTTGCATTACAATGTTTTGGGGGGCATTTTTTGTGTGGGAAAGTGTAAGTATGTTGTTTTTGCAAGCTGTTTAACAATTTACCTTCCGAACAACTTGTTCTAGAGTTTTTGATCACAGCTGAAGCATTCTCCTCAGTCATAGCATGGATGATCACCCCACCCCTGCTGGTCCAACTCTTCTTAGAAAGATAAAACAACTTAATAGAGGGCCCTTGCCAACTCTGCAGTCTTGGTCTTCACAGCAGTTGATGATGAGTGACTTTGTAGTGGCCAACAGTTGTTTCCCTGGCCACTCACTTAACCTCTCCAGCTTTATCCAGTGGAGTCAACCACCTCCTCTTCAGCTGTTCAATGTCCAAGCTGAGTATGGGAGAACCATCTTTGCTGGGGCATAGAGACATACTGGGTGATGCTGCTGAATGTGTCTGGGGGAAAACACCTCTTGTTGGGGCAGACATTTATTCTCCATGTCTATCACTACAGGTGCCAATAAATAAAAACAAAATATAAACATTGTTCGAAATAAGACATGGTATCTATAAGAAAAGATTATTTTCTTAGCTTAGCCAAAAAAGTGTGTTTTATTCCTGGTACACAGAATAACAGTACCTGCACATCAGGTCAGTCATAATATTCCTGGGGAAGATTAAAGATAGGGCTTCCTCTCCTGCAGATTTCAGAGCCTAAAACTCTGATGTTAAGCAAAACTGCTTCTCACAACTTCCTTTGGAGGAAATTTTCTTTTTCCTCAGATTATTGCTAGGATAAATTAGATGTTTTTTTATGGGAATAAATGGAAACCCATAGAAATGAAAAGATACTGTGATATGTTTCAAATGGATATGCCTCATTCTATGTTTATTTCTCCTCTGATGCCATCCCGAGAGGATTTATATAATGTTGCCTGAAACAACCCTTATACACAACCTTAAGTCCAAAAAAGTGAGTAGACTTTACAAAATTTCTCACCTGTTTTCTTACCTCAGGTCAGATCGTGCAGGAATATCAACATTTACACCAGAATAAAACAAGTTCCTGTCGTCATCCAACTCTACCCCAGTTGACAAGGAGAGGAATATTTTGGACAGATTTGGTAAGAGAATGTTTTTTTCTTATACCACTTTGTCTTACAGAATTCTTAAACTATCAGACCCGTATGTAGAAGTTTGTGTTTTTTGCACAGACATTTTGAGAGACCTTGCTATCTTCCCTCTGAAAGCAGTGCCTACCTCTATCCTATTATTTCCAACATTCCCCAAGTATCTAAACATGCCTTAAAGAGTCTACATGATTGTGCAAACTCCTTAAGGCATGTTTAGGGAGTTTGCATGATTGTGCAAATACTCTGCTTCTGTTTTAAGGAGGTATGCTTGAGTATGAAATCAAAAGGTTTCTGATGAGGTAACATCTGACATTTGAATTTGGCTTTATATAAGTAGATTTTATTTGGTCCATCTACTATTCAGATCCTCAAACTATTTAATGACAGAGGGAAATTAATTCAGGGAGTTTCCAAGATGTTTTATGCCCCCCCTTACAAATCCCCTAGAGATCCACTTTCACGCTAAAGAAACAGAAAAATCAAACCCTACCTTCTCAGGCCAAACAAGGAAACAAAAAGAGATGATAGGGGGATCCTTTCTAAAAAAAACAAGGGACAGAATATATCTTCAGAATGACTATGCCAGCATTCTTCCTCCCAAAACCCCTCACCCTAAACTCTCAAAATCTGTCATAACAAATAACTCATTCCCCTTTGTCAACAGATTGTGACAGATGCATGGGTGTTAAAGGTGGTTCAGGAGGGATTCATTTGGCACAGGATACATAAACCTCCTTTCAGGGTAGTTCCTCCCTATCATCTGAACCAAATATTTTTTCCTCAGGTTCTTCAGCACTTGCTCTCTCTCTCTCTCTCTCTCTCTAGGAGTCATAGAACCAGTATCACTAAATTAAAGGAGTAAGAGCTTCTATTCCAGAATGTTTCTTGTACCAAGTAGTTTTTTTCTTACAGTGCAGTTCTAGATCTTTCCTTACTAAGTCTGTAAGTGAAAGTTCAAAAATTCAAGATGTTGACCCTTCATAGTGTGCTTCCTCTCATTCCCCAAGGCAGCTTTATAGTAATATTGGACCAAAAATATGCAGACTATCACATTTCCATAGCCAAAGACATCAGGAAATTTCTGAGGTTTTCAATGTCTAGGTCACAATATCAGTTCTCTGCATTACACTTTGGGTTATCTGCCTCTCTAAGTCTGTGTACAAAAGTGCCTAGTTCCAGTCATAGCTTACTGCAGATTGAAAGGTGCTGACATTTTAGCTTATCCTTGAAGAGTCTTCTCCTAGATGTTGAGAGCCCTTAACATAGGTTTCATCTTGACTGACCAATCTGGGATTCCATATCGACACTCAGAAATCCTCTTTGACCCCATCACACAGGATTGTCTTTTTAGGATCTCTTATAGTCACTTTGCAGCAAAAGGCCTTTTTGACACAGGAAAATGCAGAGTTTCATCTGGAAACCATTGTGAGCTTCGCAACTCAGTCTCAGATTTCAGCCATAAGGTTTCTCAGAATTTTGGAATTCATAGCATTTATAATTTTCGTGATTCCTGTTGCTAGGCTATACATGAGAAATTTTCAGTGGAATCCATAAATACACAGACCCAACAGCTGCATCCCCTGGATTTTCAGCAACCACTCCTGGGCTTTGTAAAAATGAAACTGCACTAGTGGAGACTACAAATACAAGTAAACATAGGTCTCTTCTGCTGCTAGAAAATCTTTTATTGGCAAGTAGAACACATTTTCTGAATGGCGCTTTGCCAGTATCAAGGGCCCTATCAGGGATTATGCATCATTCATTGTTGCTCAAATTTTGTGTGAGTTACCAGCTTCTGACCTTTAGTACTCCTCTATCAAGGCACATCTTATGACTGCTTCATTGTCTGCCCATGGATTCTACACTTTCTTCAGTGTTTAGAAAAACAGATTCTGAAAGGGTATGCTACACCTGATGTGACTGCCATGGAAACAAGTTCCTCCTTCCTTGGATCTTAACTTTGTGCTGGAAAAGTTAATCACATATCCATTCAAACTTGCATATTACTAAATTAAGAAAACTGTTCTTATTGCTCTGACATCTGCAACATGAGTATTTGAGATGCAAGAGCTCATGATGGGTGAATCCTGTAGGGATAGGTTGTCTGTAAGAACAAATCCCTCATTCATGCCTTGGATTGTTTCAGAATTTACTTTGAATCAGGCCATCCAAGTATTCTATCATGACCTTCAGAATTTGGGAGAAACAATTCTACATACTCTGGATATACATACATAGGCAGCCCAGCTACTATCTTAAAAAAGCAAGTCCATTAGAAAAGCAGATAAGTTGTTAATTTATTTTGTTGTGAGTAAGAAAGGACAATCTGTGTCAAAATGGAGTGTTTCCAGAAAGATGTCCTTTTATCTTATTTTGTAACCACCATGGTAAACCAGTCTCAAACAGTGTCTAGACATACTCTATTAGGGCCTTGTCTTCAATGATGGCAAGGGTGAACTCCAGAAATATTTTAGTGGCAGCTACATGATCCTATGTACATATTTTCCAAGGCTTTGCAATGGAAAAGCTTTTCTAGAACCATTCTTCAGGGGGATCTTGTTCCATATCCTTCCTACTCCCAGGTGGGTTAGACTTTGGTAATCGACTGATATAGCCTAACAGCTGTATAAATGATGATCATGGTGCAGTTTTGTAAGCGGCACTTTCCCATAATAGCAAATGTTCAAATTCCTCACTATCGCCGTAGCTGCACCTGCCCTCCATCTTCCTAGTATGGTTATTGTTGGTGGTTATTCCTTTCTTTATTTCAGGTTGAGTATGCTGCTAGCTAACTTTTAGGCAAGCAAGTCCAGAAGGTTTTCCACTCTACTGATTCCCCCCCCTCAAGGCTGACCAATCAGCAGTCAGAGTGGAAGTGTGTGAGGGAGCCAGAGCTTTTGGAAGTTGGCCAGTTGCTGTGTCTTGGTCAAGACAAAGTCCATCCCATTTAGTGTAGGCCTAAGCAACCGTGAGGAATTAGAGCATCTGCTGCTAGATGTAAGTTAGCTTACACAAGTGTACTTTCCTTAATATAAGTTTGTCTGAGACAGAAGTGTTTTTTTCACTGAAATGTACAAAGAATATTTTGAATAAAAATTATGAATTTTATGTAACTGCAACTGACAAAAATTGAATAGCACAATTGTCTTTTCTTAACCAAATGTTAAATGAAGTAAGAGTCAGCGAGTTTACATAGATGCAAAGGTAACAGAACCATGTAGTTGGCATTGAACTATTAGTCATAAATAGTAGCTTAGTGTTTTGTACCTGAAGTAGGCAAAAATAATCTGCTTTAAATAATCTGCTTTTACAGACAGTGCAATGGGGTTCAGCTATAAGCAAAACAAAAAACAGAAAACTGGGCACTTTCTTCAGCTAGTAAGACAATACATATTTGTAATGTACCAGATTTTGAGAAACTACAGTTCTACTATATATAGAAGACATCAAAAAAGAGAGACGAAGAACCTTGTATTTGGGACATTTAAATTCTACTATGAAGCTGAGCTGAAACACTTGAGAACGTATTGACAAATCCACCCAGCTCAGAGATGAAATTCACTTTGAGTTTCACATTACTTTAGCTAAAGGGTTTTCTGTTTTGAAAGCTTTTAATAAAAAAAAAAACATTTTCTTAAGCTCCATAATTTGTATTGTCAAGACCCAAAGCACAATGGATGTTCTGCCCACATAAATACACCCAACATGTTTATGAAGGACCCGTGATGACTACTGAAGCTGAAGAGCCACCATTTACCCCCCACCATCACCATCTCAGAGTATAGGATAGAGACTGTTTCATGAGGCTCCTGATATTGCTTATAATTATTATTACTTCAATCCATGCATCTGTTTGGCACTGAAGTTCAACATTTTTCTGCAAATAAGGCAAACAGGCAGTGCATGTGTGTGACTTCTCTTTAGTGTTTATCTGCCAACTGCTTTTTATGATACTCCAATAATTCTAGCACCAGACAGTAACCATGGAGAAATTAATTAATGCTCCTGAGGTATATTAAAATGTCCAGGACTTTTCATTTTTGCGAGATAAAAAAAGAAAGTTGTATTTCAGTGTGATCCCAGCTGTAGATAAAACCAGTGTGCATCCTTAGATGGAAATACAAAAGCAGTCATTGGATGAAAGCATCAGCATTTTACTAGTCATTTCAAAATACTATAAAAATTATAGACTAAATCATTCTATGATCAGTTAATATTGACTTGATGCTATTACACATCCAGAATTGTTTTTTTTTTGTTTGTATTTTGCATACAAAGGCAGAACTCAAATAATAAATTAGAGATTATGATAACAAATGATGCGCCTTTGGCATATATGTATATGTATATCAATATATATATATATATATATATATATAGAGTCATAGATTCATACTAGGCTAACTGTCCTCTTGGGCCATTTTAAGCCTAGCCAATTACCCCATGTGAGAATCAAACCCTGCACCTTGTGTTTCTAAGGTAAGCACCTTAACCATTACGCCAGCCTCCCACCCTATATATATATATATATATATATATATATATATATATATATATATATATATATAATATCTACACACACACACACACACACACACACACACACACACACACATATATACCAAGATGTTGGACATTCAGTTAAAACTGTAAAGCAAAAGAGATAATTTCATGTGACAGTTGGCATTCTACATAATATGGAGTATGGAACAGCAAATGCATTGCGAGAGCTGCAAAATAAAACTATCTACACTTCTAAAATTCTGAGACCAATACTTTTAAATGACAGAAGAACATTTGTTAAAATATTTTTTTTGTTTTTATTTTAATTTCATTTTTTTTTTCTTTCGATGTGGCCCTCAGTTTCATGCTGACTGGTAAAGGTGGGACATGCATTTTGATAATTCAAAAATATTGTTATACCACATAGACAATAAAAAAATAGGGTAGTTAATTTTTTTTTTATTATATTTGTAATACTTATTTTAATTACTGTATTGATCTGTTTATGCAGAGGTGCCAGTAATTTCAAGAAACAGACTTTTGAGTGCAATAAATAAACCTGCTTATCACAAAGAAAACAAATCAACACTAAAGTACACTAAAATATTGGGACTTATTAGACTGTGTAAAATAAAATGTAAAGTACCACTGAAGATTTTATATATCAATGATCATGTCTATTCTGACATTTAGTGTCAAAAGGAAGAATATAGCGGTAAACCAACTAATATTGTATGATATTATCTTTTTGTACCACTTTAAACTGCATCAATACAGAAAACTTAGAATGTCTCTATTAAGTAAGTGCCTTTGCTTAAAAGTGAATGAAAGGTGGGTATTTAAGTGCAAATCCACAATGCATTTAAATGTTTTTCAGTATTTTTCCATTAACACAGCTGCACTGATGTTATTAATTTTGGATTTGGCAAAGGAAAAAAATATTTTTTTCTTTCAAGCAAAAGGACAAACTGGAAAATGCAGTAATGCCTAATAAATAGGCTGGTACAGTAAGATCCCAAAGCATGTACAAAAATCAACAAACCCAAATTTGCAAACAAAGGAGTGAATATTTGTTACAAGGTAATGAGTTAAGTTACAGGAGACTTTTACGTGAAGAATGTGTCGTCTTCAACTTCTGATTTGTATACTATAACTTATCAGTTAATGTACGTCAGTTGCTGTTATGTCTTTTCAATCATTATTTGGGCTAAAACCTAAATGAACTGCTTACTGGGAATATATCTACTGTCTTTTTCCATCCATACAATGAATGCCATTAAAAATACTGTATGTGTACTGCTAACTCCTACCCAGTCTGCAAAAAACCTTGTACTGCTTGTATTACTAATCATTAAGAGACTATATGTAAGAAAACAAAATCTGTGTTCTGTTCTAATATTGTAAACATTATCTTGTTGTGAAAAAAAAAACTGGAGCTTTCTTCCCCGGGCCTCTGCTGAAAATGGGTTTCTGACCCAGTGGACTTTCCAGGTCAAGAAATGTCAATAAAATAAATAAAATAATAAATTATATATACAATACTTACTCTTGTTTATGATAAGCTAATGAATAAATATGTGCTGCATTCCTCTGTTAGCTGAGGTAGTGCTCAGATCCTACCTCCTGCTACAGATATACAATGATTTTTTTTATTTCGGTAATGTCTGCACCAGATCTCAGTCTGATTCAGTATGGTATGGTTAAATTAATGCATTTCTCAACAAAGGTAAAGGACTGAGAGATGAAAGAAACAGTTTTTTTCAAGAATCTAGGATGGAATGGATTAAATTAGCAAGGAGATTATTGAGGTATTTTGCTAAAGAGTTCATATTCTGAAATGGAACAGATAAAACTAAATTCAAAAGGAAGGCAATGGGACCTGAGAATTAGGGTGATCAGCTTAGTTGGGTTTATGTTGGGAAGTACTGAATGTCGTGAAAACTGGGATCATATTTTTGAGTTTTCTACAGTGTCTTTATGGGGCAATGGAGTGTTTTTTTGCACTACAGATTGTTATGTTTTAGAGCTCTGTAACACAACACATGCGATTTCTTAAAACTTTGGCCTCTGTAGGATTTAAGGATAGCAAAATGGTGTTGTTTTATGCATTATATGGATTTAGCACTTTTTTATATTTGTTCTTGTTTGTCTTATCAGAGATTGATAGTGGTAATGGTAATTGCAATTTTTAGATACTGTCTACCCGCTCCAAGCTTTGACCCACCTTTCTTTCTTCAGATGTGAGCCAGTCAGGATTCTGACATTCGTGTTTTGGATATCAGTGACAACAAATGCCAGGGTTTATATGAAGAAAATCAGTGATACCACAAGAAAGTTTAGTATCAGACACAGATTTCACAAAATGTCTCGACAAGCATATGTTCCATAGTTTTGGGTTCATAGGTTGGTACTAGGCTATCGGCCCTAGGGCCTATACAAGCCTAGCCATAACAATTGCCTGGCTATTTCTTCCCACACTATTTACTTCCTTGGACCCCTGTCTAGCAGGGTGACTGACATGATCCCCGGGGTGAATTTCCTTTCTCCCATCCAATCATCAAGGTTCCTTTTGAAGAGGGCCAAAGAGGTGCTCTGCTTGACATGTATGGGCAGTCTATTTCAGGGTCTGGGGAGTCTCTGGGTCAGGAACCTATCCCTCCAGCATGTTTTGTTTATTGTGATGATAAGATTTAGATCCCTGGAACATGTGGCTCTGAGGGATTGGGATTTTTTTAAGTGTAGCATGTCCAACAGCTCTGGGTTTGACATGGCCTTGTATGGTAAGCAGAGATCGCCTCGGAGGAGACGATATGCGACAGAGTATAGCTGGAGTTTTTTAAGACGGTTAGCATAGGGCATCTGTTTTAGGCCTGTGATTCTTTGAGTGAGGCATTTCTGCGGCCTTTCCAGTTGTTGCAGATGTCTTGAGAGGTACATGGGGCATTGTATTCTATAATGGGTCTAATGAGGGATGAGTACAGTGGGACAATGACCTCCTTTTTTCTGGATGAAAAGCCCTTAGTGATGAGGTATGCCACATAGAAGGATTTCCTGACTGTTGTGGCGATGTGATTTTTGAAGGTGAGCCCACTGTCCACCTGTGTCTCTAAATCTCTTATCACACTTTCTGTGTTTAGTGTACTGCCACCTATGTGATAATTCATGGATACATGTTTTTTCCCAAAGGGGATAACTATACATTTCTTGGCATTGAGCTTGAGCCTATGGCTCTAGCACCAATCATCTGTTTCTGTAAGGCCCTTTTGTAGAATATCCACATAATTTGGGGATTCAATAATGGCTCCCAGTTTGCAGTCATCTGCGAACTTTGTTAGCCAGAGTCAGAGAAGTAGATGCCAAACAAGAGAGGTCCCAGGACTGAACCCTGAGGTACTCCACTTGTCACTTGACTGGCGCTGGATTTGGAGTCAGCTACTTTTACAGTGTGGGTTCTGTCAATAAGCCAGTTGGCAACCCATCGAGTGACATAGGAATTAATGCCCAGCTTAGTAAGTTTATCTATAGAGTGGGGGATGGTGTCAAAGGCCTTGGTGAGGTCCAGATAGGCTGTGTGGACTGCCTTACCCTCGTCCACGGCTCTGGAGACTGATTCGAAGAAGTCAATAAGGTTCAGGAGACATGATTGGCCCTTCGCAAACCCTAACTGGGTGGGGTCCAGTGTTTTAAGGTTGCCAATATCTTATAAGTTTCATGATAATATGTTCCATGGCCTTGCAGATCAGGCTCATCAGACTGATGGGGCGGTAGTTCCCGGGATTCAAGGTGGATCCCCCCTTGTGGAGTGGGATAACTGTAGCTGTGTGCCACTCAGTGGGCACAAAGCCTGAGGTGAGGGTATAATTAAACATGACACTTAGGTGAGGTGCCAGTTCATTTTGTAGTTCATATAGTACACAGCCCGTGATGTCATCTGGTCCCATGGATGCTCTATTCTTAGCTTTGGAGAGTGCATTTTTTACCTGTGTTGGTGTTATTACCAGAATTTGGCAATCTTCCAGTACTGAGATGGTCCATTTAGGGGGTGAGAGGGGGATGAAGTTGGCACTGAATCGATCTGCCAGGATATTGGCAATATCCTTGGGATCAGTATATTTAATGCCATTCTGTTGTAGCTCAGAGCAGATCTGAGCATTGCCATTTAGATTCTTGACATAGTTATAAAATGCCTTGTGGTTTTCTTTGGAATCTTTGGCAATTTTATTTTCGTAACTAGCTTTGGAAGATTTTATGAGGGATCTCAGCTTCTTACTGAGGCTGGTAAGGGAGTTTTTGCATCCTGGGATTTTCCTCTTTTCTGCAACAGTTTTTTCCTTTTGTTGTAAAGTTTGTTTATGGCAGGGGACCACCAGATTGACTTCCTTTTTTTGGAGGATAGCATCTTGGTTCTATTTGGGATGGCACGATTCATGCATGAGTTGATGTGCTCGTTCAGTGCCTTAGTGTAGGACTCAGCAGTCGAACTTTCAGTTCCCGTCTGCATGGGTGTCATAAAGTTTGTAACTTTTGACTCGAGTAGCATGAAGTTGGCCTTGGAGAAGTTTTTTATGGAGGTTTCCTTAATGGGTGGGGTGGGGGTGGGATGTGGATGTTAAGGGTGATTAGCTTATGGTCTGACCTGACCAAAGAAGGGGTGACCATAGGTGTGGAGCATCGATTTCCCAAGTTGGTAATGACCAGGTCTAGGATATTGGAGCCCCTGGTGGGACTATGGATTAGTTGATCCAAGGCATTGGAATTTATGAATTCCAAGAACCGTTTGGCAAAGGTGTTGGTACATGAGTAGTTTTCCCAGTTAATGGCAGGGTAGTTGAAATCACCCAGTATTAGGGTGTTTGGTTGCATATTATTATTTTCCAGTATGTTTAGAAAGGTGTAGTGAGAATCTTGGGGCATGGTGGGGGATCTGTAGCAAGCTACAATTTGGATTGCAGTCTTACCTAGTGTTAGTTGCACCTGGAGAATTTCAGACGCATTGTGTTGTGCAGCTAACCTGGTGTTGTGAATATCCTTGGTGAATATGGACACTCCTCCACCTTTAGTGTTTCGATCCTGGTTTGTTAGCCGAAAAGTATGGTAAGAGTTGTAGCCTGGTATTGCAGGGGTGCTCTCTGGAGCCTTGAACCAGGTCTCAGTTACTGCACAGATATCGATGTTGTCCATTTTAGGAGTGCCTCGAGAGAGTGCATTTTGAGGTTTAGACTTCTAGCATTGAATAGCATTACCTTCAGATTTTGCATGCTTGTACCTCTTATGGTGGTGGTTTTCTCCTTTGAACTTTGCCTAAAAAAGGCACTATAGGGGTGGCAAGAACCTTAGCCAGTATTTTAGGTTTTGCTTGAGGGACCATATTCCCAGTCCTTAAAAATGAAGACACCTGGTCTCTAAATATAAATGGATCTTTATACAACGAAAACATTAACTTGTGCATAGTATTAAAGTCTTTTCAATCAGTTTTGAAACAAGATATTTGAACAAGCACAGCAGTTTACATCTTGGTCACTCTGTATGTTTGTTCAGCCATCACATCACTATCATCACTAGTTAGTCAGACTCCCCACAATAATTTAGGATCTGTTGATGTCCTTTTTAATTGTTTCTTAACTGATGAGTCTTAGTTCTGTCCCTGGACCTGGCTTGGCTTCATTTACTGGACTATTGGATCCAACTCTTGGGCCTACCTTTTCCCATAATGCCCCAGTCATTCTACAGTACATCAGATCTCGTTTGCTGCCTTATTGCAGCAGACACCAAACCTTCTCATGGAGCTTTGAGGTTTAGTGTTTAATTACAGTGAGTGCAATTTCTTTGTACTTTTCTTATAGTTTTCTCTGTTCTAATCATCTCTTCCTCCCTTACCTCAGTTTCTTGGATTTCCATCTCATTAGGGTAGTAATTTATAATTTCTCCTGTTTCTACCATTTGGAAGATCTCAGTACCATTGCTGGCACTTTCCTGCTTCTTTTTGTTTTCTTCCTATCCTTTAGAGGGGAATTCCCTTACCCTACCATTGTTGGTTTATTTTAAAAAAAAAAAAGTTTTGTTCCTTCCCTTTTTAACATTTTTGTGATTATGGCTGACAAATCCAGTGGGTTTAAGAAATACACTTCCTGTGGGAACAAGATCCCTAATTTTGATACCCACAGGGAGTGTGCTTATTGGCTGGGTGCATCACATTTAAACACATAATACTCTATATGTGCTGGATTCAGTTCTAGGGCCATTAGAGACCAACACAAACAACTGGTGCTAAAGGGTTTAACATCCACCTCTTCTTCTCTTTCAGGGCCTCACTCCCCACAAAAACAACTAAGACCTCTTCAGAGGCAAAAGAATCAAGAAAGCAGTCTCCAACCTGCTCTCCAAAGTCAGCTTCTACTTCAGACCCTCCTGTCAAAATACAGAAGAAATCAGATCCAACACCCTTGGATCTGAAGTGAAAACAGATATGACACTTGCAGATTCAATACTTACCCAGTGGAAGCCTCCAAGGACCTGGTCCCCAGGGTTGTCTCTGGAGTCTGTCACTCCTCATTTCCATTTTACGCTCCTACAAGAGACCCCAAGGACAGAGTCTCTGCCCTGATCTATTACTTCCTCCATTAGGTCCTCCAAGAGCCTTTCTGAAGCTGAAGTGGATATGATAATGAGGAAGTTCCTTCGAGATCAGATTCAGATGGGAGTTATCTCTATTCCATCTCCCATCAGATTCGTGAGCCCCCCCTTCTGTTTCCCACACTGTGATTTCTCCTTCTCCCATCCAACTGGTGATTTTGGAGCTTTCAGATCTGATAACCTTGAGAGTGATGGTGTTGGATCCAAAGACAGCTAGGTGTTCAACTCCAACTGCATCCCTGACTTGTCTGGCACTAATTCCTTTAGACCAGGATGAGTCTTGGAGTCAAAGTGTCAGTGCTGGATCTGGAGGGCTTGATTTGACTTTGAGCTTTTAGGAGCCATCTCTGTCCCTCAGGGCTTCAGCGTTGGACAGCTTGGGTCCAACTATCCCTTAAAGGTAGGGATCTGGGCAGGGTCGGAGCATGGTGGCATCTGGAGCTTTGACCATCAATCTTCAGGATGCATTCTATCACATCAAGATGAACAGATGTCCCTAAAGATTTCTGCACTTTTTGCTGAGGGCCAGTTGCTATCAGTTCAGAACCCTGCCCTTTGTGTCATGACATCCCCCAGGGGGTTTATCAGATGTTTGGCAGTGGTAGCAGCTCACTTGAGACTGCTTTGATTCCTAGTGTTTCCATACTGAGATGACTGGATCATCACCACCCCAACCAGGCATCTCCTTGAAAAATATAGAGACTACTTGCTACAGTTATGTCAGTCCCTAGGCATCACAGTCAACCTTTGCAAGCCATGTCTTCAACCTGCTCAAAGCCTGCAGTTCATATATACTCATTTGGGCAAAGTAAGTTAGATAGCCTCCCTTCCACTGAACAGTCTATGGATCATCGGGTGTCAAGTGGAACAAGTTATTTCACACCCTTCTTCTCCAGCCAGACTGATTCTTCAGATTTCTGGGTTGATGGCAGCAGCCACAAGCTTTGTTTTTATGGCCCACTTTTATATGTGCATTCTTCAATGGACATTAGCTGTTCATTATTCAATTTTTCATCACCCCTTGTCTTCATCAGTCAAACTTCCTCAAATTTGCAAAGACCACCTGTGTAGGCGGATTCAGTTGGATGAGGTTTCTCAAGGCTGTCCTTTTGTCTTTCCTCCCTATTTAGCTACAGTAATCACAGATGCCTCCCAATTTGAGTGGGGGGTATTTCATGGGAAGGACAGTCCAAGGCACGTGTTCCCCAGAAGAGACCAATTCACACATCTATGTCCTAAAGATGAGAGTGGTCCTCCTAGTGTTGCAGGCCTTGCAGGATGCTTTTCCTCTTGGGACAATTGTGATTCAAACTGACAACATCTGTGGTTTGGTACATTAACATACAATGGAGAACCCAATCATATCCCCTTGTTGAGAGGCAATGAGAGTGTGGCAGTGGGAGACCTCTTCTAACCACTTTGTTATAGCAGTGAACATCCTGGGGAAATCCGTTGTGCTAGTGGACACACTCAGCAGGTCCATTCTGATGCCTTATGAGTCATCTCTCAGTCAGTTAGAGGCAGAGAGGATTCTTCATCGATGGGGTCACCTTGCTGTGATCTATTTGCCTCTCTCCACAAGTGCAGCAGATTCTTTGCCTTGATCCATCCTTGGGGTAGTCACTGAGAGATAGTTCATAAGATCCCTATTAAATTTATGTACCATATGTTTCTTCAGCTGTTTTTCCAAAGGCAAGAGTTCCTGTGCTAGGTGTTGTGAGTGGAATAATTTTATGTCCTACAAATTTCTTCAACTCTTCACACAGCTTTGTAACTTCCAAAATGCCACCATCTATACATCGGTCATAATATGAAGTAAGAGCCTGAACAAACCCCATTGATGCCTGTTGTTGTATCCCTTCCCATGTTGTTTGTAATTCCTCATCTGTATTATTGACCAAGAGCTGAATTCTCACCTATAATCCTCTGGGACTAATGTTTTTCAACATATAGGCTTTAAATAAACGCAAGTGCCAAACACTGGCTCTTAAGTTTTTCATGCTGCTAGACAACTGGCCAAACAAGTCCTGACAATTCAACTCCAATGATGCTGATTCCTGCCCCTCCAAAGCCATCACATGCACCCCTACTCCAAATATGCCTAAATCAGGGATCTTATGGACTATGAAAAGGGTAGACCTTTTGGTCCATATAAGTGTGTCAAATTTTCCAATGCGGGTCCCAAACCTAACAAAATGAAATGACCCAGATTGATATTAAGGAAATCCAGCTCTTTTTCTATGGGTACCTCTGGGGAGGAGTCTTCCACTTATACTGACTCTGAGGCACCCCCAGGCCTAACCTCACCTACACCAAAACGTATTAACAATAGCACAGAATTCCCTTTTGGAACCCCAGATGTGGGGGGGATGTAAACACAAGAAACATACCAAATGTGGAAACTTTACTTCAGATTCTGAGCAACAAATAGAACATAAGAATGTCCTCAATATCTCTTCTCAGACTTTGACTACTGTGCAACTTGACCTCCTTAATAAAGGGTTGAATTTTGTGCCAGCTTTCTTTGTGCCTGAAAATTATTTTGTAACTGATTTGTTGGCTTTTGGTAGAACTTTGAATCTTAAGTTTTCTGATAGGAATAATGACACTAGTACCACTGATAATGTTTTTTATTTCCAAAGATCAAATTTTATGCCACCTATGAACCCAGTGGTTCAATTATTTTTACATAGTGCCCTCAAAGATCTACACATTTATCATGGTGAGGCCCAGATTAAACCACATAACCTCTCAAAGATTCAACAAGATGCATTAATGGAACTTAAACCTAACACCAATATTGTTATCACATCAGCGGACAAGGGGGAGCCATTGCGGTGATGGACTTTGACACCTATAACAATGAAGCTCGGAGACAATTGAATAATCATATGTATTATATGTCCATGCCACTGGACCCCACTAGTAATTTCAAACACCAGACTGATGATTTCATCGAACTGGCCGTCGATGAGGGGATTATATCCAACAATACTGCTAAACATCTTACTGTAGCAGACCCTAAAAAACAATACTTATACTTGCTACCTAAAATTCATACATTTTTGTCCAATCCACCCAGTCGATCTATTGTCTCAGGTATTGGATCAATGATGGAACCTTTGGCAGTGTTTTTGACACAATATCTTAAACCATTGTTGCCTTTGGTGAGATGTCGTATTCGCGATACTACTGAGTTTTTGCAAATTACATCAGATGCTCAGGTTGAATCCCATTGCCTTCTTTGTACATTGGATGTAGTCTCTTTATACACTAACATCCCCCATTGGGCGGGCCCTTTGGCGGTGGAACAGTGGCTTGGAGTTGCCCAACTATATTCCCCTGGATTTAATACCTTGTTAGTGGTCATGACTGAACATGCCCTGACTAAAAATGTTTTTTATTACCAGGACAAATGTTACTGGCAAACTAAGGGTATGGCCATGGGGGCATCCTTTGCCCCCCATTTATGCCAATTTGTTTATGGCCTTTATAGAAGAACAACTTATATATGATCCCTTACACAACCTTTATTTGCCAGAAATGGACATCTGGCGACGTTACTTGGATAACTGTTGGCTTATATGGAGGGGGAGTTTGGAGTATTTACAAGAATTTGTGGAATACCTTAATGGGAATAAATGGGGTATTGAGTTTACTTGCACACAAGATCTAAATCATGTTACCTTTTTGGATATTTCATAACTAAAAACACTGATGGGTCTTTGGAGATACAGGTGTTCTGCAAATTTCATGAGTACAACTCCCTCCTCCATGCCAGCAGCCATCATCCACCACATGTCATCCAGAATATTCCAAAGTCTCAGTTCATGAGACTAAAATGCATTTGCTCTGGCAGGGATCAACATAATCATCACAAGAGAGATATGACTGGGAGAGTTAAGGAACATGGATATAAATTTGGAGTGATCACAATGGCATGTAGGGAGGTGAGTGGTATGGATAGACAGGAGCTCTTATGATATAAAGAACAATCCACTTCTGAATCAACCCCTATCAGAATGATTACCACATAAGGTCGGAATACTACTGTTTTTTGTGAAGTTGTACAACAGAATTGGAACATCTTACAAGCAGATGAGAGGATCAGGACATTTATTGGGGACAAATGCCATTTTGGTTTCAGGAGGGTTAGGTCTTTGGCATCTCATTTTAATCACTATAAGGTGCCAGCCCAAATGGTTGCCCCCCTTCAACAATCTATTTTATTGGGGGATGTCCTTCAGGGCTGTTATATTTGTGGCCATTGTGCACACTGTATTAGACTCAATCAGACAAAAACTTTCAGTAGTCATAACACTAGTCATGTTTACGACATTAAATTTTTTGCTAACTGTTCATCTGATTGGGTCATATACATAGCCACCTGTACATGTTCGGCCTTTTATGTGGGCCAGACATCCAGGCCTGTGAAGTTTAGGATCAGTCAGCATGAGTGACATTAAATCAAAAAGGCTTACCAATGCATTATATAAACATGTGGTTGTTCATCTTGCAGCATCTTTAAGATTTATGGTTATTGATATTATCAAGGGGAACAGAACAAATAAAATTGATTGGCACAATATTCTTAATAATAAAGAAAAAAGATGGATAATTAAACTAGGGGGTTTGATTACCCCTGGATTGAATGAGCAATTGTGAACAGCCAATGAATGATCTTTGTTATACATGGGTGTGTGTGTGTATGAGGAGTGCTGGGCCTTTAGTTTAGTTACACTAAAGAAGGCTTTTTGATGTATGCTGAAACTGGTCTGTATGTCTTAACTTTTTATTAAAAGTTGCACCTGATATACCTTTGCGCTGGCTTTTTTACTTTTGGATCCATGTAAAAATGCATATATTGTTGGAATACTTGAATGCATTCACAACATTCACTAAAGTTACTAAGTTATACATACATTTTATATATATATATATATATATATATATATATATATATATATATATATATATATAGTGTACATTTTATATATATATATATATATATATATATATATATATATATAAAATTTTAACATATTTATACCTAACAGTTATATTTATCTTAATTAAGCACTATTTTTAATACCTTCTTAAATTACTACAATTTTATACATAACTCTTATAATTTTACCATTGTATATTTTAAAACAAAGTTGACTACTTGTTTAACTTGATTTTATGCTTTAGTACTTTTTTTTGTTTTATACCTTAGTGCTTGTTGTTGTATCATTTAACCCTGCAAGTTATCTTTGAAAATGAGCAGACTTTGGAATTCATGTTGGAAGCTTGGCTAGCACATGATTGTTTTCAATAAATTGATTGATTTTAGGTTTAAATAAAGGAATCAAAAAATGTTTCATAGGTTCATAGGTAGGTACTAGGCTATTGACCCGAGGGCCTACGTAAGCCTAGCCAACAAGGTTCCCTGGCTTACTCCGCCCAAGAAAGTTATTTTCCTGTGCCACTGTTGAGCAGAGACACAGAAGTGATCACCGGGGTGTATTTCCTATTTCCCAT
Organism: Protopterus annectens; assembly: GCF_019279795.1. Classification (NCBI taxonomy): domain Eukaryota; kingdom Metazoa; phylum Chordata; order Ceratodontiformes; family Protopteridae; genus Protopterus; species Protopterus annectens. The sequence continues at coordinate 214,999,462 of NC_056747.1, read as the reverse complement.
CCACTCATCAAGATTTTTCTTGAAGAGTGCTAATGAAGAACTTTGCTTGACATAGATGGGTAGCCTGTTCCAGAATATTCTTTCTGTGTTTATCTGATGAAGTTTCCAATAGGGAAACCAAAGCACTTATGTGGATGTGTTTTATATTCAATTTGTTCAATAAACAATTGAACCTTGGCTGGAGGAGTTTGCATGTAGTCAGAATTATAGAATAGCAGCGGAACTATGTATGTTGAAAAGATAAGGGGATATGGTAATGATGTTGTGTGTATGCAACCATCTGTGAGTACTAACAATACTATTGATCAGAACTTGCTAAAGATTACCCCACGTACTTTCAACTGGTAGACACTGTCAACATACTAGCTAACAAATTCATTGCCAACTTCACCCTGAAATAACTATCGAAATCTCACCTTCCTTCTGAAGCTCACAGTCCTCTATAATCTCTAAAGTTAATATATTAAATGTGAGAGTCTCAAACAAAAAATATTTCCTCCATGGGACCTGATGATATACCTGGCTATTTAATAAACAGTACTAAGCATGCCCTGGCAAAATCACTCCTTAAACTTTTAACTTGAATTTAACCATTGAGTTCATCCCTGAAGTTTGGTGTAAAACTGTTGTGATAACACTCCAAAAGGCACAAGGATGACCGCACCACTGACCTTGGGAAATATAAGCCCATCAGCCTGAGTCTGATATGTATAACCATGGAATATTTTATAACTGACGTGATTAACAGCAACATTAAAAATCTCATCAGGCTAGATCCTACAGTAGTCTGGCTTTGTCAAAGATAGAGCCTGTCTACTAAAATTCTTTTAAACAGTAACACAAAGTGTTGGTAGCAGTCATACCATACACATGGCATATTTTTAGCTGGCCAATGCCATTGATACTATGGCCTATGCTGGCATTCTGAGTATGCTCACTACATTACAAGCAGATCCTGTATAGTAAGATAGATAAAGGACAGAACCCATTAAGTGTAGATAACAGGTGCCTCATCAAAGAATGTGAAGACAACCAATAAGGTCCCACAGGGATCCACACTGGAACCCCTCTTTAATCTGACATTTATTTTTCTGACTTCCAAATAATAAACTATGACCTCTGGATAATCAGTTTTGTGGATGACTTTAACTGACATTCTTAAGTCATACTCTGCAATTGAATATTCTTATTGAAGGGGTCTTCAAACTACTTTTGTGTTAACTGGTTCAAATTAAATGCTAAAAAGTTTAGTTGTGTCACATTTGGTAAATTATACCACCCCCCAGCATATGACATAGACAATACTAACTCCAAAATTAGAATTTTGTTAGAAACATTTGTACTAGGGTTGATAATTCCCCTCATTTGATCATCATGTAACAACAGTAATCAAGAAATCCTTCCTGGCATTTCAGATCAGCCAGACGATATCTTCCAGAACTGCAGACGTCATTGTCCCATTATATTCAGCATAGATTAGACCAATTATTGAATGCAATGCCCGTTTTGGAATGTAACAAACTCAGCATATCAAACAACTAGAAAGACTCCAGATGTTCCTAACTAAGAAGATCATTGGCCTAAAAAACCTAAGCTACTTGTTAAGACCAAAAACACTGTCCCTGTGTTCTGTATCATAGACTTCTGAGCAGAGCTCTACACCATGCATAGTGAGCCATTAGAGGTCCAGTAATCATGGATCTTTTCTATTTCCACAAATCAAATAGTTCTACAAATACCAGAGCAAAGGATGTAAATCTCCACCAGCAGATAAATAAAACAAGGTGGAGAGAGAGCATTAGTGAATTTGCAGTGGGAATGTATTCCAGAAGTGAGGAATGCACTATATAATGAATCTATGAGTTATTGTCCTTCAAACATGATCAGGGTAATTAGATGAGTATTCACCAATTCTGCCCTGGCATAACTTTCTAGTCTCTTCTCAAGGAAAGGGGGAATCTGTATAGTGGGACAAAGGGTTACTGTATACAGAGTGGACCCCTGAGGGAGGGCTAGAGGGTGAGAGAATACAACAGTTGGTAGTGTCTAGAGCCTACCATCTGGCACTCCTACCCATTGCAATAAAACGGACAGAACACTGCAGTTAACTGAATTTGATATATAATATAACAACCAAAAAAGAAAACGAATTTCAGATACATTCACTTTTTAATAAAAACCAAGTAAAATGCATTCAAAGCTTTCAGGTTTTCCCTTCAGTGCATAAAACATCTACCTACTTCTTTGTATACAACTTTTATATAAAAGACATAAGACACAGATGACCAATCACTACTGCTGTTGAATTATACAATTATCTAATTCAATGCAACGTCATTTGTTTTTTTCTGCAAAACGGGTTTTACACTCACTGTCCCATTCAAACCTGGATATATATCCGCATTTAGTTCAAGTATCCAGAATAATTCCAAGTTTTCTAATTTATTATTAATATCTCCTTCTCTCTCTGTTTTATGTATAACTTTGATTACTCTAAATTTGAAAATGTAAGTTTCATTCCCTTCTAATATATGTTTTGCTAATGCATTTGTTTCTACCCCCCTTCTTATTTCCGGGGTATTATTCTGGATACTTGAACTAAATATTCAGGTTTGAATAGGACAGTGAGTGTAAAACCTGTTTTGCAGAAAAAACAAATGACGTTGCACTAAATTAGATAATTGTATAATTCAACAGCAGTAGTGATTGGTCAACTGTGTCTTATGTCTTTTATATAAAAGTTGTATACAAAGAAGTAGATGTTTTATGCAATGAAGAAGGGAAAATCCCTTTGCAGGTCACATGGCCATAAAACATTCAAAGAGACGTATTATGCAGAACTTCTATAGGCCTGGAATTTCCAGGAATGTAGCAGGGTACTGCAGGACCTGTGTGCAGTGCCAATAGGTACTCAAGGCAGGAGACAAGGTGAAAGATCTCTTGATGCTTTTGCCTATGATTGAGGAACCATTTCAGAGGGTAGCTATGGATATTGTGGGGCCTCTTGAGTACCTTAAGTTCCACAGGGAAAAAGTATATCCTAGTGGTAAAAGAAATACTGACAGAGGTGCCAATTTCATGTCAGACCTGCTGGCTTGTCTGTGGAAGTACTGTGGGATGAAGCACCTGAAGACCACCCCCTACCATCCCCAGACTAATGGTCTTGTTGAGAGGTTAAACTCTACACTCAAGTCCATGCTATAGGCATTTGCAGACCAGTTTAAGAGGGTGTGGGACAAATATTTGCCCCATCTATTGTTTGCCTACAGAGAGGTTCCCCAGGAATCCACGGGTTTTTCACCCTTTGAGTTGCTGTATGGGTATAGGGTGAAAGGACCTCTAGATTTAATTTGCCCTTGACTCCCAGTGCTAGACAGAGGTCAGCCTTTTTGTGACTCCTTTTGGCTTGTATGAGTTCACAATGATGCCCTTTGGGATGAAAAATGCCCCAGTGACTTTCCAGAGACTATCAAAATTCCAAACATCGTAATAAATTTGGCCAAGATTTTGAGGCTACATGCCAACAATCTGCACATTAATTAGCTTATAATGTTGGAATTACATACTGGCGATATAGAATTCGACATATTTGACATCCTCTGTTTTTTTTCCCTGCTGCCACTTACCTGCTTACTTTTCAGCAGTATGAATGTATTTAGTTCAATACTTCAAACCGTTGTAATTAATTTTTTTGCCTGCCCTGCAAATTATATCTTCCAACTCCAAGATTGCACTACAGTGAGGAAAAGGGTAAATTTCCCGACTGGTACTGTATCATGATCAGTATTCGTAAAGCCGACCTCATATTAGCAAATGCATAGTGGCCTTTGCTAAAGGACACTCACTGAATTGCAGTTCGACTATACAAGAATCAGCCAATACACACACTGCATTCCCGTGTTCACCGAACTGCAATTCTACATTTTGATAGTAAACCAATCAAGGGTCTTCTGAAGCAAACTAGATGCATCACTGACAAAGAGACAGCTATGGTATTGGGAAAAACATAGTCATCTTCTTCAAATTAACACAGAATTCGTACAAGACAACTGCTTTCACTAAATCTGTTTCATCAGGCAGCCACTTGTTTTATCTTGCTGTAACAAAACAAATACTTCCATACTCACTTTTGTCTTTGCATTATTTTCTCCTTTCCTGGTTTTAGCCCAGAATGACTTCTAAAAGTTACAATAATATTACTTCTTCCAAAAAAGAAGATGTCAAGCAACCTCTGTCGGTTAGAGTTAAGGAGTCTTCAAATTACAAGTAGAAATTTAATAATGCAGTTTATTTTATCAGATTTTGCACAAGAGGCAAATGGGCCATCAGAGTGAAAAGTGCAAATGTAAGTTCTTATCTAGTGGAGCAATTGAATTTTTACTCAAAGCTGATACTGCGAGGTTTCCCAAATGAATTTGGTGTATTGCTTACGTAAAAAATGTTTCTTTATATTTAGCAAAATGCGATAAAACACTGAGCAAAAAATACAAATAAGGAAATGCACTGCATAGATAGAAATAGACTCATTATTTTTAAAAATAAAATGGGGCACAATGGGCTACCTTATATATTCAGATAATATGATTTAAGCACATAAACAACTCCTGATTTTTTGCAGGCACATCGATTATTGGATTATCCTGCTAGCCGTTGGTCTTACCTTCCGGGTTTTCTGTGGGTTCACTCTCGCACTTGCTTTCACATTGCTGCATAGAGCCAGGTCGTAGAGAGTCTGGACATTCAGTGGAGGGCTGGCCAGAGTACGCTAAACATTGAACTGATCGCATTTGCTGACCAAAACCACATGGAGAAGAACACTAAAATTGAAACAAATAATTTAAATAAGTAAGCTGTGCTATTTACATTTAAATTAACATTAGAAATGTCCTTTAACATATGAGTTGCTGTACTTGAGGGAAAATTATTCATAGTCTTATAAATGCAGATGGGTTCAATAACAAAAAAGAAAAAAGTTCACGTTAGCGAAAAATGATAAATGTAATCGTGTGATACATTTTAATGTGTCATGTTTGTGGTTGTTACTTGATGGTATTTTTAATTCAGGACCACAAATGAAAATATATGTAAATGTGTTGGGACAGTGTTGCCACCTAGTGACTATAACTGTTGTATTCCAATTTTAGACAAAATAAGGGTGTTGCCATGGGTGCTAAATGTGCACCAACTTATGCCAATAAGAGGTTTTTGATATATTTTTTTATTTGACACCTTCAAGCAAGATTCTTTGAATTCTTGGATTATGTGAAGAAGACCACCAACTTCTTGGACTTAATTACCTATGGTTAATGCAGAACAACTGTTTTTTCTGGACATTTCAATAAAAAAGAACAAGGGTTTTCTTTCTAGTATACACCGTGAAGAAACTTTTTCTAGGACGAGATTTGGAGATTCTTTGAATTCTTGGATTATGAGAAATTTGCGACCAACTTCTTGGACTTACAGAGGAGGGTTAATGCAGAACAACTGTTTTTTGGACATTTTTTTTAAAAAGTTGAACAAAGGGTTTTCTTCTAATATACACCGTAAGAAAACTTTTCTAAATCAGAAGAAATTTAGTGAAAGGTCAACTTGTAAGGTTAGTTAGAATGACCTCAGATGACCAATGGTTTTTGAGAAAGTGTTTTCCTACATGTTGTTTTGAAAGAATTTTGTGTTAGTTTTAAATTGATTTAAATTGATTGACAATTAATTTGTTAATTAGACAGGGTATCAGAATTATTTTCATTTGTTGTGTGTTTGTATCTGATGAAGACTAGACTGAAGTCAGCGTGCTTGGATAACAGCGTTATATCAACTTTTTGTACTAAAATAAATTTCTTGAGTTTCCAGCAGTGTTGCAGGCTTCCATTGTGGTGTTTGGGCAATTTTTTTCATTTATTTTTAATTCAGGGCCTCTTCTAAAAATTGGCTCATTCCAAGTCGGACTTTCTCCGTAGACAAATGTTAAATTAATTAATAAATAACATTTATGGCTGTTACTTGATGGTCTTTTCAATTCTTTCAGCAATACTGACATTGTGTAATGGTAGTATACAATTTCACAGCCCTTCACTAACACTACCACTTTTGGAAGACATTTCAAATTTAGGTTAATACAACTGTCTCTTTGATCTCTCTCCGAACTCTTAAGTAAACACATGCTTTACATTCATTAGAACACAGATGCTATATCCTGATATTCCTAAAAATATTCAGCACTAGGCATCTTCAAGTTTTGCACTCATTCAACCATTATTTGGCATACAGAGGCAAGCAACTGCCCATTACTATGAAACCCAAATAATCACTTCTGCAAATAACAAACCCTTTTTCTCATTCTGACCTTGTGTGAAACAAATTATCTACATCCTTTCCATCGGCAGAATTTTATGCCATCCAGTATCTGCTCTCCAATGACATCAGGGATCTAACTTCACTGCAGTCCAATCAGATTACAGAGTGAAATGCTGCTGCCACCATTTCACAAGTGTTAACAAGCTGTGCGTTTGATGACATGCACATATATATATATATATATATATATATATATATATATATATATATATATATATATATATATATGTGTGTGTGTGTGTGTTCATCTGGGAAAAAACAGTGCACATATCAAGATGGTGTAGCCAGTCATACTAGGGATGACTTTATGAATACCCATCCTGTTGCCCAGCCTCTTGTTAAAGACATGAGTGGTGCACAGCTGTTGAGATGCAACTCCATAAGTGTATCCCTACCATTTATGGCAGGAATTACAGACCTATCAATCTTACCTTAAAAGCCATGGAACACAGCATAACTGATGTAATAAACTATGAAATCAAATGTCCTATCACTCTCAACCCCTGGCAGTTTGGCTTTATCAAAGGTAGATCCTGTCTAACAAACCTTGTAAATGTCTTTGAGGGGGTACTGAGGTCACAGACTTTGGGCAAGTTGTCCATATAGTCTTTCTTGGCCTCACCATGGCATTTGATAGTGTATCACATGCAAACGTTTAAGCTAAAGAAGCTCCAAATTTACTCTTAAATGGTTACATGAATAGCCAACTGGCTTACATTTGAGGCAAGCAGAGACTACAGTTTATAACATAGACAGCTCGTAGTGGTCAGATTTGTCTTTAAAAAAAGAGAGAGAAACAAATTGAAACTTTTTCCCTTTTTAATTGTAGCAAACTGCTACATTTATAGCAACAGCTGGACTACACATGGAGTGCTACAGCTCCGCTTTGTCTGCAGATGCTATACCAGCATTTAACAGCTAGTACGCACAATTACTTAAGTGTAATCAGGATCACCCAGTTGCACCCTCTAACAGTTTGCACCTGGGGCAGCTGCCCCCTTTATCCCCACCCTTGCAGCACTTTTGAATATAATGAATTAGATAACATTTTACCATTCTGTCAGCTAATCAATCAAGCAAGTAATAATTAGTTTATTTAACCATGTTATGCTGCTTCATTTTTTGTTTCTTTTAGGTAGATTTTGCATACTTGGCAATGCAAGACAGAGAGAATTTATAATCAAATTCAAGGCTGTTTACTGTATCTTGTTGTGTCTCAGGTGACTTGTCAGTACATGGTGAAGTAACTTGTGAAAACGTGGTGGCAGACTTGGTTTCAAGCAGCATGTGTGAGCAGGAGATATAGCTGTGTGGCTGTTTTGTGTTTCTTGGGCCATTCAGAGAAAATAAATGTTTGATGTAGTTAAGGATATTACTGTTTTAAGTTGCTGGGGAGTTTCTGCTAAAAGTCTTCGTGTTCTTTTGCTGAAGGCAATTAGTAGTATAACAAACTGAAAAGCCCGATGAAAGCAGATGCAGCTGCTCTGAATAGCTTCTTTTTTTCAGTTCCCTCCTAAATGTCACTGTATTGCAAATAGCTACTTATGGTGTTATCTGGTTGTTGTTCTTCAAAAAATGCAAATAATCAGTTGATAATTACTTGCTTGGAAATTATGCAGTACTATGCTAAAAATATAAACAAGGTAAAAAAATCTCACTGGAAGAAATTGAGTTTGTTCCAATGTGTCATTTAACATTAAGGGGTTTCAGATGCTTTATTTTTATTTTATTAATTTGCTGACCAGGTAAACTGAATGGGCACATGTGCCCCTTTCCAGGAGAAACCTGGGATCAGTTAAGATCCTTGACACTCACACAGTAGGCAAATGGATGTGAAAGGAATCAAACCATGTATTCTGGACTATAATATGCAGTTTGAGAGCTCATAACTTTAATCTACTGTGCTGTCTGCCAGACTTAAAAATAAAACTTTAAAAATAATCATTTTGTGCAGTTATATAGAAATTCCCACTCAGGACATTTGTTACTCTTCATATAGGAACTGCTTATTGTACAGCGGGACAGAGAATTACAGTATTATGTATTATCTCATTTAACTCTTTCTCCCCCATAGCACTATGTGCTTTCTTAATCAGCACTGAAAGTGCCTGCTATTTTTAAAATGCCGTTTTATACTAGAGTTCTTTGAAGTGCATACTTTAATTTACAGAAGTGTAAACATGGAACAGTTACACAATTAAGCTACTGTAAATTAAAATGAAAAAAAAAAGTATTTTCCTTAGAAAATTACACAAAAAACTTTTCAGAGATTTTTTTCACAAATCCTTCACCACAGCAAACAAAGGTACAAACAAGTGCCTTTTAAAAAGACACAGGCACAGTAGACTGTACTCATGCAGTATGACAAACACAGCACAGTGGGACAGTAAATCATCTGATTTCATAGTAAAACTGCAAAAATCTTACATAATTGCTTTACCTGAGATTTTGCCGCACCTTGGCTAAAGCTAAAAGCTAAAAACATGTACTCCTGCATGTCAAGACATTTGTCATCACTGTTAATCCACCAATAGTGTTGCCAGATGTCTCTTCCTGTTGTTACTGTCCCTGCTTAATCTAGAAAATAAAAGCTGGGGAGATGATGCTTCGTCTCCTTTTTGTCACAGATTCAAATACTACCTTTTCTTACGTCTTGGCATGTTCTTGGGTCTCATTTCTTGTTAGGTTAAGTGCCTTATTTGGAAAGGTCTTCACTAAAGCAATAATGTAAGATTAGGGATGTTGGCAAGCATGCACTATGTACATTATAGTGCATGAGGTGGTATAGCAGGCACACAGTTAAAAGTTTTTTTTTTAGTTAAAAGCAATCCTCCTACTCTGACATGACTATTGAGACAGGTGAGGAGCTATAAGTAAATTAATACCTGTGAGGCACTCACCCAGACCTGGATGTGAGGTGAGTTGTTTGATTTGCAAGTGGCTGCAATGGCAGCTATTTCATCTGAACAGCCGTGAAGTAAACATCTCACTGCTTGTACTGGAGGAGCTAAACTATATCAAACTGTTTAAAGATAACAGATGCTATCAGTAATTAAGGAATTCAGTCTACATAAGTGAAAGAGGGTGGTGGATTTTTGGGCTCACTTTATGGTAACAGGTGTATTTGGTGCTCTAGTCCCTGGGACATCCCGAGTAGTTATTACAGTTGCTCCAACTTTAGAAATTCATCACAAACAAAAATCCTGCTTTGAAGATACTTTATGGTGTTTAGTGTTTCCATATGAAGAGTGTTATGGGCAAAAGAGATTACAAGCAAAATAATGCAAAAAAAAAATATATATATATATATATATATATATATATATGCACCATTCTTACGTACTGTATTATTGCTTACTTTGCAAGTGGAAGTACTAACTTTTTAACATGCCTCTGATTTGGTTCTGCACCATTACTGTTTTCAGACCAAAGCAAGCATTCAAAGATGGATACTTACATATCCATTGAATTCATTTATTGATCCCATGGGTACAGTTCTATTAGCTGAACATTAGTTGAGCATGAAATTCAATGTGTACTTCTGTCACTGTGCTTTTCTTGGTCAGACAAGGCATGTACACTAGACAACAAAGTAGAACAGCTGGGTAGTGTGGCAGTGACAGCTGTCATTTGCTCATTATTGTGGCTTTGCATGATGAATGTGACTTCTGTGAAACTGTATGGAATACTTTGGGACTGATTATGTGAAATACATGGCTCCCAGCTGGCCTTGAGTTTGCAGAATGTCCATTATTTTGCCTCCAATTTTTGGTTTGTGCCTAACAAACTTTGTTTTTTTTTCTCTGGGATATAAAGTCACTAAGTAATGATGAGCATTTGAGCCTCCGACTTCAAATCTTTCAGAAAATGCTTGCTAATACAAACTTTTATTTTATCATAGGTTCATAGGAGTGTACTAGGCTAACGACCCTGGAGCCTTTACAAGCCTAACTTAAAGGATTCCCTGGCAACATGCCGCCTGACGTTATTTACCAGTGCCTCTGTCCAGCAAGGACACTGAAATGATCCCAGGGTGAATTTTCTATTTCCTGTCCACTCATCAAGATTTTTCTTGAAGAGGGCCAGTGATTTGCTCTGCTTGACATGTAAGGCAAGTCTATTCCAGAGCATGGGCAGTCTCTGGGTTAGGAACCGGTCCCTCCAACAAGTTCTGTTGATTGTGTTAATGAAGTTAAGGTCTCTGGCTCATGTGGTATGGAGAGATTGGGATTTTCTTAGATGTAGCATATCTAGTAGTGCTGGGTCTGACATGGCTTTGATGGTCAAGCAGAGATTACCTCTAAGTAGACGATATGATACAGAGAAAAGTTAGAGTTTTTTTAGCCTTTCTGCATAGGGCAAGTGTTTGAGGCCTAGGATCCTATCAGTGAGGTATTTTTGTGGTCTTTCTAGTTGCATATGTCTGGTGAGGTGCATGCTGAATGGGGCATTGTTCCTGATAATTGGTCTAATGAGGGAAGAGTAGAGAAAGACAATGTCCTCTTTCTTCCTGGAGGTAAAACCCTTTGTAATGAGATGTGCCACGTAGAAGAATTTTTCTGACCACAGTGGTAATGTGATTATCAAAGGATAGGTTGCTATCTATTTGTGTTCCCAGATCTCTTATGACACCATTGGTGTTCAGTGGACTACAATTGATGTGATAGTTCATGGGTACTGTGTTCTTCCCAAAGTGAATGACGATGCATTTTTTGGCGTTGAACTTAAGGCCATGGTTCTGACACCAATCATTGGCCTCCGTAATGCCCTTCTGTAGAATGTCAACATCAATTGGGGAGCTAATAATGGCTCCCATTTTGCAGTTGTCTGTGAACTTGGTCAGCCAGAGTCCCTTGGTTTTGGTCTGGACTTCAGAAAAGTAGATGCCAAACAGCAGAGGACCCAGGACCGATCCATGTGGGACTCCACTCATGACTGGTTGGTACTCTGACTTGGAGTCTGTGACTTTCATTGTGTGAGCTCGGTACTCTGACTTGGAGTCTGTAACTTTAATTGAGTGAGTTCTGTCAGTAAGCCAGTTTGCAACCCACCTTGTGACATAGGGGCTGATGCCTAATTTAGTGAGTTTATCTATGATTCCTGAGTGGAGAATTGTATTGAAGGCTTTGGCCAGATCGAGGTAGGCTGTGTGAACTACCTTGCCTTCGTCCACAGCTCTGGTGACAGTCTTGAAGAAGTCTACCAGGTTGAGAAAACAAGATCTACCCTTAACAAATCCAAACTGCATGGGGTCTAGAGTCTGGAGATTCCCTTTGTCCTTAATTATTAGGTCCATGATGATGCACTCCATAGCCTTACATGCCAGACTTGTCAGGCTAATGGGGGAGTAGTTCCCAGGGTCCATAGTTGCACCCACTTTGTGGAGTGGGATGACTGTAGTGCGCCTAAGTACCTAAGAGTGATATTTAAAATCTGTTCCCTATTTTGGGTCATCATACCTCATAGTTTTGGCCTAGTCCCTGAATCGTGTGCTAAGAAATTGAGCTTTCTGAAATGGTCTGTGGCTCAACAGATTGCACACTTGTGTTTGATAGTGGAAGATCAGAAGGCTATGGGCTCTATTCCCACACCTGGTGATTGGAATAATTTTTTTGTTCATTACCGACACTTTGGTACATCATTAAGGGGTGTTGTACTCCTAAGTCTGCTGCCCTTTAGATGAATGTTAAACCAATATCCCATCTGTCTGAATTTGATTGTAGATGAGGTGAGGTGGATATAAAATATTACACAACACTTAGAAGAGAAAGTAGATAACATAGGTTCATAGGTTGGTACTGGGCTATCTGCCCGAAGGCATATATTAGCCCAGCCACGTTGTGCGGTATTCACTGCCCCTTTAGTAGTTCCCTAGACCCTTGTACTAGCAGCTAGTACCCTTGGCCCCAATCTAGTAGTGCTGTTGGTGTGATCCCCAGTGTGAACTTTCTGTTACCCATCCACTCATCAAGGTTCCTCTTGAAGAGTGATAGTGGGGGCTCTGTCTTATGTATATCATGAACACCTTCTTTGTCCTAGAGGGACTAATCTAGTTGAGAAAGTGAAAAAGACACAGAGCTGGGATACCATTGCCATTATTTTGTTAGAATCAGGTGCTTAAGGATCACAAAGTAAACAAAGTACTTATGACTGCTGAGTTTGGGGGGTGAAGTCTGTGACAGAAGCTAGTAACTGACCCTCTTGTCATTTAGTCAGTTTAAAGAGTCATTCATTTGAGTTTTTAGGACTAGTGCATGGGGTGTTTGGGGCTGCAAATAATTGTGCCTACTGTCATTTGCTCAGGTTAAACAGTTTATAATTCTGTATGAAAAAGTCCCAAAGATACCCAACTGGTAAGGTGAGCAGGAATATCAATAACAAAATCACCCTGGTTCAAAGTGAAGGCAGCTCTCTGTAGAAACAGCATATACAACGCATATACCAAAGGAGTCCAAAAATAACAATTTATTGTTTCGTAAGCGCTTTCATAACATAAGTTACTTCATCAGACGACTTCATTACATCCACATAAAATACAATTTAAATACTTAACCAACCCAATCAACACACTACATTTTCCCTCCATATTTGTTAAAACAATACTTATTTAAAGTCATATTACATTCTAAGTTAAATTAATTTAATTAATTAACATGCTTGCAAACCGTACCTATTATAACTCTATATAAAAAATTGAACATAGTAAAGTAAAACATGTTAAATAAGAAAACATATATTTAAATACATAAAAAATAACTCACAGCAAATAATCACTTTCTTATTCTCCTTCCTTTTAATAATGGTTTAAGTGGGACCATATCATTTAATCCTGAACCTCTATGTGCACCCATACTTCGAATCCAGGCGAACTCTTTAGTCTCTGTTTTATTATAAATGTCACCTAATCTAGGACTTTCCTGAATAACTTCCACTACCTGAAATCTAAAACTATGTTGTTCACCTTCAGATAATGTGTGTTTGGCCAGTGCACTATACATATATTTCATTCTAGTGCAATAAATGTGGTCCCTAATACGCTCCCTTAATCTGCGGTTGGTTTTACCTACATAAAATTTAAAACATATAACACAATGTGCTATAGAAACCAAATTCTTGGTATTGCAATTTGCCCTACAATTAATATGCCACAAATATCCAATATCAGGATGCCTATAAAATCTAGATTTGTCAATATATATACAAAAATTACATTGGCCACATGGTACAGTGGCATTAAATTCATGCCTGTTCACATACTGCAACCTAGGATAACATAACTGTAGTTTAAGATTTGGGCAGTTACTGTGAGTATATCTAGGCTTACTTCCAACAACTCTTGCAGTGTCCTCTTCTGCAAGTAAAATATGCCAATTCTTATGAATTACCTGTTTAACCTTATGTATCCCCTGGGCGTAAGGTAAAATTATTGGAATCGTATCAGCCTGTTTAGTCCTGTTTATAGGCTTATCTGGATCTCCTCCTTTTATATAAGGTTTACCTCTCCCCTGCCTCTCTTTCTTAACCCATGCATATGCTCGGTTAACTTCTCTGTTAGTATAACCTCTACTCATAAATGCTTCCTTCAAATAATCTAACCCTCCCTCAAAGCCAAGCTGTTCAGATGAAAGTCTTGAAGTCCTAAGGGCCTGTCCTTCTATGATATTAGAAAATATATATATGTCGGATGCATACTACTCCTTTGTAAAAATGAGGGTTGGTAACATTCCTTCCTATGTATGGCAGTAGTAATTTGGTCCACTGTCTTATGTAAGGTGACATCTAAAAAATCTATACTTTCAGGAGAATAAGAACATGTGAACTTTAAAAAGTCACTGCTAGTATTCAAATCATTAATACATTCTTCAAGTGATGTGTGGTCACCATCCCAACACATAAAGAAGTCCTCTACAAACCCACGGAATAATTTTACATTATGATGCCTCATATTTCTTTGTTTCCATTCCCTCATAACAATATTAGCATATGCATTTGTGCAACTAGTACCCATCGCGACCCTAGATTTTTGCCAATAGTATTCACTATCTAGTTTATAATTCTGACTTTACAGGACTAATGTGTATTTTTGTGAAGCAATTTGGAATACTTTTACTGTATCAGACATTTAACATATGCATAGTCCAAATATTGGATATAGCTCATGACTGTGGAGGCCATCTGTATATAAAATATACCTATCCCTGCTGTTGTTGAATTGCTAGCAGTCACTGATCTGCTATGCAGAATCAATGTCATACACTCAATTGTATTTACTGAACTCAATGTAACCCTATCACTACTGTGGCTTATGATTATATGTAAGTTAAATTTTTCATTCCCCAAACAGACTTCAAAGAAGTTTTCCTCAGATAGATAGCAAATGAGTGTATCCCAGCAAATGTGTATGAGGGAGAAAACCAACTATATTATTGTGGGTTTTCCTGTTTATATTACTCTCCTGTATTATGTATAAATATTAGTGTGTGGCTATACTCATACCCCTCAGCTGTCCATATTTTCACAGAATGTCCATTGTTTTGTCTTAAATATTTATAGGTTCATAGGAGATTACTAGGCTAATGGCCCTAGGGCCTGTACAAGCCTAGCTGTATAAAAAACCTGTGTACCCTAATTGACTGTAGTTAGATGGTGGTGGTTAGCAGAGAGATTCTTTGATCAGCAGTGAATACAACTGTTCATGAGGGACATAGGTGCTGTGCCCGGGGTGAATTTATGGTCGCCCATCCAATTGTCAGGATTGCACTTAAACAGGGTCATTGAGGAGCTCTGCTTTATGTGAATTGGGAGCTTATTCTAGAGGAGTGGCAATCTCTGGGAGATGTATCTGTGTCTCCAGCATGTTTTGTTAATGTTGCAGGCTAAGGTTGAGATCACTGTAGTGAGTGACTCTTGTCCCATTTGATTTGTGACTCTTGTCCCATTTGATTTGCAGACGTGCAGCATTTCCAGTAGCGCAGAGTCAGAGACTGCTCTGTAGGTCGGCACAAGTTGCCTCTCAGCAGCTTATATGATAGAGTACAGCGACAGGGTTTTCAGTCTTTTCATGTAAGTCATGTTTTGGAGGCCCTGGATTCTCTTGGTTAGAAACCTCTATCGTCTCTCCAGTTGTTGCAGGTGTCTGATGAGCTACATACAGGATGAAGCATTGTACTCATTTGGTGGTCTGAAAAGGGTCAAATACAGAGAAGTAAGAAAGTAACTGAAACTTTAGATATAATAAATCAAAACACATTGTTTACCAAAGTTTAGACAAGGCCTTTGACACTATCCCATATTGTGGCATTACTGAGAAATTTTATCCAGTTAAATGTTACCCCTTAAATAACTCACTGGATAGAAATCTGGTTCTCAGACAGGACCCAGAAAGTCAGGGTTGTTGGCACTTTCTCCTTAAAAAGGCATGTCACCAGTGGCATTCCACAAGGTTCTGGTTTGGTGCCACTCCACTTCAGCATATACTTTGTTGATGTCCCAGCTGACGTCAAGGGTCTCTGGCTGATGAGTTTGCTAATGACTGCCGATAATGAGATTTCTTATCTTCAGCAGATGACACCTCCAAACTTTTTTGTCCTGGATGTGCTGCCCTTATTTATGAGATGTGCAATGTAGAAGGCTTTCCTTACCACTATGGACACATGGTGATCAAAGTTTAGATTACTAACAACCTGTATTCCCAAATCTTACATCACTGGGTTTGAGCTTAAAGGGATGCTATCTATATCATAATTAGCAGGGGATACTTCTTTGCCAGACCAGATAATGAGGCATTTTTTGCATTTAGTTTTAGTCCATGACTTTGGCACTGATCATTTGTCTGCATCAGCCCCTTCTGTAATATGTTTACATCATTGGAGGACTCAGTGATTGGACCCAACTTGCAGTCATCTGCAAGTGTGGCAAGCCACAGGCTATCTGCTTTAACCTGGACCTCAGATAAATAGAGTCCAAGCAGTAGAAGACCCAGTACAGATCCTTGTGTTACCTGCTAGTAACTGGTCTACTGGTAGAGATGGATTCCCAACTTTGACAGTGTGCATTCTGTCGGTGAGCCAGTTGGACACCCATCTAGTGATGTATGGGGAAATCCCCAGAGGGAAAAGTTTCTCAGTGATCCCTGAATTTGAGATTGTGTCAAAAGCCTTGGCTAAATCAAGATAGGTGGTATGTTCTGCTTTGTCTCCATCCAGGACTTTGGTGGCATTCTCAAAGAAGTCCACCAGGTTTAATAAGCAAGATGCACCCTTGACAAAACAAGACTCGGTCAGGCAAGAGTTTGAAGGTCATCTGTGTCCTTGTTGATAAGGTCTGTCTCTTTTTTTTCTAATTACTCCAAATATTTTGAGATTCTAATACCATTCCTAAGTCAAAGTATGATTAAAGATCATGAAATTAGTATTGTTTCAATCTTTGTCAGCCAAAAGTGTTCTAAGCAGCACCCGCAATGTGCCCAGTAATGACTCCTTCTGCAATTTGTATGGAGTTACATGAATTGGTAACATATCTAAATATGATTGTAAATTCTGTGTTATAAGACCTGTTCCTCCTACTACTATTGGAACTGTCTGGGTATCTTTCTTCCACATTGCCCTCATTTCTGCCTGCAGACCCTGGTGGTTTATGACTTTGTGTCTCTCTGTACGTAAGACACTGTAGTCACTGGCTGTAGCAATTTCAATGATCGCTGCTACTTTTGCTTTCTTTTCTTGGACCACTATATCCAGTTTTCTAGCATCTGTCTTTTGAACTGTTGGTAATGGGTAATCCCGTGTGATACAAACTTCATCATTTTCTGTGATGCTTTGTGGCTCATGTTTCTAGTGTTTTTCAGCCACTTCAATACCATAATGTTTACACAATCCCCAGTGCAAGAGTCTCACCACATTATTATGCCTTTCAGTATACAGTCCTCCTGCCATTAGTGTGTTGCAATCAGCAACAAGGTGTGTGACTGTTTCCAGTTCAGTTTTACCAAACCTACATTTGTCTGTTTCTCCCACATGTTCAATGGACTTTGTAAAACAGCATGTACGTAGCCCACTATCTCGAGCTGCCAATATTAACCTTTCATTTCTTGGTTTGAATTCACCTCTCCTTAACCATTCCTGTGTTTGTTTCTGATCAATATGAGGTTCTTCCAGAAGTTTTCTATACTTGCAACTGTATTTATGCTTTTTCCACATTTCTTGCCTTCTCATCTGTTCCTTCATCTTACATTCTTTCTTTTGTTTTTTGGCACATTCACTTGCTGCCTGATTTTTATCTACTTCTTGTTTGATTTCCATTCCTGCTTGATGCCAATATGCTTTTGCTAAATTAAGTAGAGAAGTCATCTTAGATTTATTCTCCTCATGTTTCAAAACTTTCACTACATTTGGATCTTGTGAGGTCAGTAGATACACTTGGAGTTGCAAGATTGCAGATCTATACATGTAATCAATTTCAAGGAAGCCCATCACTACTTTGGAATGGGGAATATATAATCTTGGTATACACTGATTTTTATAAATCATTTGGTGAGCATGAAGCATCCTTCTTGTTTTAATATCTAATCTATCCAACACTGCTCACCAATCACTCCAAAACTGTAAGTTAGGACAGGAAGATCAAATTGGTTTATAGCTTGGATCTTGATCCTTGATGTCAGTGCTGTTCTCAGGATTAATTTGAGTTTTCTAAAGTATTCCTTACTGAGTTTTATTCACATTTGTTAATGTTTTATTGCTGATCCTCCATCAATTCCCAAGTATTTATACACTCCCTCTTGCTCAAGTTCTTTTATATCACATTCTTGTCCCAAACTGATGTTTTCCTGGCGCTGCAGTTTTCCTGCTTTAAAGGCTGCTTTTGCAAATTTATCAAGACCAAATGACATTCTAATATCATCTGAAAAAGTTTTGACAACCTGTAGCTGTGCTTTCAGTTCCTCATCTGATGAACTATACAGTTTTAAATAATCGACAAAGAGAAGATGAGAAGTCATTAGACTTTGTTGTTTTCTAGGAGCCAGATTGTAGCCATGGTCTAAGCTGTTAAGTAAACAGCTTAATGGGTTAATGGCAAGACAAAATAGCAATGGTGACAGAGAGTCACCCTGGAATATCCCCCTTTGAATTTTTATCCCTGGGATAATAATCTGTCCTTTATCATGCCTTAATTGCAAAGTGGTCTGCCATTGTTTCATGGTTACTGTAATGTAATCAACCAGTATAGGGGAGTATCTTATACATTTTTAAGCACTCTTTTATCCATGAATGTGGGATATTATCAAATGCTTTTTTGTAGTCAATCCATGAGATACTTAGATTCTTCCCCTCTTTACAGTTCTCCACTATAACTTTATTTAACAACAAATGATCCTTTGTTCCATATGACTTTCTTTTATTGCCCTTTTGTTCTACTGCCATAATTGAGTTTTCTTCTAAATGACTATAAACTCTGTTGGTGCCAATTCCAGTGTATGGTTTATATGTCGTCGGAAGGCAAGTTGTTGTTCTATAATTTTTAGGGTAGCTTGCAGGTTCACTCTTAAGTAAGATCATTGTTTTACCTGTTGTTAACCAGCACAAACAACCAAACCAAAAACCACCTCCAGAGGAAGCCTTAATAGGCAAAAAGGCTTCCACCACAACGAAAAGTTCACTGAAATTCTGTTAAAATGTAGGCTTTAATAAAAGAAATAAAAAAATAAAAGCACAAATTGTGCTAAGTTGCAGGTCAAACAGGATAAGCGCTTTCAGTTAAAAAACCTTCTTCAGATCCTAGTGTGTAGACCTGACTTACTGCTGTTAAATAAAGATCCTTAATTGCCTACCCAACGGTATAGGCATTTTGAAGTAAACATGGATGTGAACCTAGTATGCAGCTTCCTGGAATTGGTCCTGGAGAGCAATGTGTTCCTCTATGGTGAGTATGCCAATATAGTCCTAGCTGAATGGGAAGGCAATGGGAAATGGATAAAATGAATGGAAGGAATGCATCATCTTCTACAATAGGTTTGTGGATGATGTTATATTCCTATGGAAGGGCAGTAAAATGATTTTGTCAACTATTTAACAAGTATGACTAGCTTTCTAAGATTTGAAGTGAAAACATCAGCAAATGAGATTGAGTTCTTAGACGTGAGAATTTCAATGAATAAAAGCAAAGGAATCGGTACCACTATATTCAGGAAACCAAACTGGAGGAACCATATGCTATACTACAATAGCATGCATCCAGAATATTGTTGAAAATCAAGTGACCAGGATATCCAAGCTATGTACTGACGATGATGATATTCTGCAGGAACAAGACAAACTATTACAGAATTTTGCTTCAAGAGGCTACAATGAAAAACAATTAGTCATGAGTAAAGGCAAAGCAATGTTTATTCGATACAACAAATGGCAACCGTACTACTCGAAACAGAAGCAGAGTGATGTGAAAAAAGGTTGGAACAGCAACAGTGTCAGATGCATGATGACCTACAGCACTGACTCCTTTGATGTCCGTGAAACCATCAAGAAATTTTGGCCAGTCTTAACTGCTGACAATAAAATTAAAAACACCTAAGTTTGGTTATAAAAACAAGAAGAACTTAAAGGATTTATTGTGCAACTATGATGGAATACCTAACAAGCAGAGTACAGAAGGAAAAAATAGGTTAGGAACTTGGAAATGTGGCTTTTGCAAAGCTTGCAGCCACATTAAATGTTCCAACAGTTTTGTTCAACTAACAAATGCTATAAGTACTCTGGTTTTGCTAACTGCAACACCAAGACACTTTTAATTTGTGTCAAGCCTATTATGTAGGGAAGATCAATAGAAAGTTTAAGGAACGGATACTTCGCCAAGCCTATTATGTAGGGAAGACCAATAGAAAGTTTAAGGAACGGATACTTCGCCACCTGTTAGACATCAAGAATAAAGTGGTAACCAATGCCCTATATGGACATGTGTTTGAAAATCCAGGGCATTCATTTAGCTTTATGGTTATCTCAAATGTGACTACTAACCTCCGTGGAGGAGACATTGTCAACAAAACTGAAAAGGAAGAAAGCAAATGGATCATGAACCTCAGAGCTAATTTATTTCCAGGGCTCAACAGAGTAGTTCCTATTAAACCTATTTTGAAAGAGAGAAGCCTAATTAAGAAATGAAATGGAGGCTTAAGGAAATCTGATTGCTGTATGTGATTGGTTGAGCAATTAAGGATCTTTATTTAACAGCAGTAAGTCAGGTCTACACACTAGGATCTGAAGAAGTTTTTTTAACTGAAAGTGCTTATCCTGTTTGACCTGCAACTTGAATAGCACAATTTGTGCTTTTTATTTCTTCATTTTATTAAAGCCTACATTTTAACAGAACTTCTCAGTGAACTTTTCGTTGTGGTGGAAGCCCTTTTTTTCATTTTACTGTTGTTAACCAGTGTAGTGTCTGTTCAGGTGCACATATAAATAGTTCTTACTCATGGCTAAGTCCAGGTGCAAAGATGTTAATACTTTTAATCAAAAGTTAGGTACTGCATCTGGGCCTGCGGGTTTCCAGTTAGAGGCTTTTCTTAACTTTGTTTCAATCTCTCTGGCTGTTATTTCTTCCCATTTCATATCCTGTACCTTTAAACTTCTTATTCTTTCTTTTACTTCTTCTATACATTTAGTATCTTTGCTATGTTCCACAGGATCTTCATAGATACTTCTCTAAAATGTATCTACTGCCTCCTTTTTTGATGGTCTTTCAATTTGTTTTATCTTATTTCCCAGTTATCTATAAAACATTTTTGGGTCATCAATAAATTGCTTATTTTGTACTTTTCCTTTATATTTATCTGTGTATCTTCAAAGTTTTTCTGGCCTGTGCTGAAATTTTTAGTTTGTTACTTGTGATTGTGGATGATAGATCCTGGTCTGTTCTAATACTGTGCATTGCTTTAATCACATCTATCTTTCTTAGTATGTTGTTGATCTGGTCCCTCTTCTATAATCTTCTAACAGTGACACTTCTTGCCTTAATTGCTTTATAGTTTTCTCTATTCAATGCTTCCATGATGGTATTTGATTTCTCCCCTTCCTTTCCCTCACTACCCTGTGTTCTTGTGGTAGAACGGTATCAGTTATTAATTTAGCAGCACAGTAATATATCCTGTTTACTTCTGTTATATCACATGGCTCTACAGGGACAGTCCTAATTACTGCATTCATTTGTTTGATCAGACTTCTGACTTTTTGGGTTTTAATAACCTTCTGTAGTTTATGTTTCTCATTGATCTTAATATATCTATCCATGACCATTAAATCAAGCAACATTTCTCTTAGCTCATTGCCTTCCAAACTGAGGGCACATCCCTTGTTTTCCGTTTCCTGTGGGCATTCTGTAGAAAGTTCTGTAGCATCTTCCTGTGGTACCTTCTCTTCAATTTCATCCTGTGTCATCTGTTGCTCTGTCATATGGGAACTCACTGTGGAAACTGTGATGCAGTCAGTGTTGAGGAGTGATAGGCCAGTTTCCTCTTCCTTTCCTTTCTGTCTAGCTTCAAGTGAACATTTATACTGGCTTCCTGTGGAAGGCTCCGAAATATCTTGATACAGCACCTGACCAATTGCTTCCTGTTCCGCTGGTTTCCCCTTAATTTGGATATCCATTGCTCTATCCTGTTGTGGTGCTTTCTGTATTGGATTTTCTACACTGAATCCTTCTCTTTGCAGATGCTCCATAACCTTAGTTTCTATTTCTTTGTCTTCTCCATTACTAATCCCTCTTTCTACTTTTCCTCTTAGTCTTTTTAATTTTTGTATTGTAAAGTTTTCCATGTCTGGGTTCCTTTGCCTGTATGTCTCTTCAAATATCTTTGGTGCTGCTCTTTCTGTATCGGTTAGTTTTGCTTTCTCCTTTGCATAAATATTACACCATATTAAATCACTTTTCCTTTCCCATCTCCATATTTCTTTACATCTCCTGATCCTCTTGCTTTTCCTTATTCTGGGGACTCAATCCATCATACTGTGATGTAGTCTCTGTTAGACCTTCTACATTAAATCCTTTACTTCTCAGGCACTCCATAACTTCAACTTCTATTTCTTTAACTTCTGTTTTACTAATCTTCTTTTCCACATTCCATCTTTGTGATATTCATTTTTTTACTGTGAAATTAACCATATCTGAATGCCTTTGCCTGTATTTCTCTTTGAATATCTTTGGGGCTGCCTTCTCTATATTAGTTAAGTTGGCTTTCTCCTTTGCATAAATATTACACCATATCAAATCTGTCTTTCTTTCCCATGTCCATATCTCTCTCTTATTTTTTTCAAATATTTCTAGGTCTTGTTTATATTTTTGCACTTCCTCAGATGTTTCTTTTTCCAAACAGATCAAAGTTTCTTGATCTACATACTGTTTTTGAAAAATCTGTTGCATTAATGAACATAAATTTTTATTTGAAGCTTCTGACAGTTTTTCCTGTGGAAGTATTTTTTTTCCTCTAATTTATTTCTTAATTATTTTGTATATCTTGTGTCTGGAAATTCTGGGCTTTTTACAAAATAGTAACAATACATCATTTCTTTCTTATCCTCAGTAGTCCACTCTATCTTCTTTATGGCTCTTCTTTGGCCAATCAATTTTTGTAATTTTTGTGGACTGCTACTTCCTTCTACAACGGGGGGGGGCATTCTCCCCCTGGGCCTAGCCCCATTGTAGGAATGTTTCCATATTCTGAGGATTCTACATTGTCATTTTTTCCAGTCCTGACACCAGTGCGCCTGCCAGGATTGGGCACTTTTTTAGCTTGGGTCTTGTGCACCCAGCTAGCTTTTTTTGTTTTTGACTTACTTTTGTCAATGATATATGCTATATATGCTATATAAATACAGTCTATATATCAGTGTCACCTTTGTGAGATTTTGTGAAAAACTGCGTCTACCTCGCAAAGGTACTTACCAAGACTTGAATTAAATTTCTGCACTACTACTCTCTTTTGCTTGCTGACTTTTCCGCTCTCCATTAGGAGCATTAGATGCTTTTCTTAACTTTTCTTAATTTTGATTCTTTCCATGGTCTTGAAGATAAGGCAGGTTAGGATTATGGGGCAATAGTTTGCTGGTTGGGCTTATGGGTCAGTAGTTTCCTGGATTGGTTGAAGGACCCCCTTTGTGCAAGGGAATTACTGTTGCTGTTCTACACTCTGCTGGAACAAAACCAGTGCTGAGGCTATGGTTAAAGAGAGTGCCATGTGGTTCCACTATGCCTTGTTTAAGATTGTTTAGTAAGCAACACGGGATGTTATCTGGTCCCACAGAGGCCATGTTTTGGCATTGGAGAGTGCTTATATGACCTGTTCTTTGGAGACACTCGCTAGAGGACTGGTGTCAAAAATGCTTTGGGTTATAGCTTTTGGGGACAGGGGGGTAAAGTTATTGTCAAATCTCTGAGCTAGCAGGTTGGCAATTTCCTCAGGTTCGGTGTGAGTGGTACCATCCACTCTAAGTTTGGCACACAGCTGGGCATTCCCTATTATGTTTTGGACATAGCTAAAAAAATGCCTTATTGTTGTCTTTAGCTAGGGATGCTAATTTAGTCTCATAACCAACCACAGAGGATTTTACAAGAAATCTGATTTGCTTGTTCAGGCTGTGGAGGGTATTCTTCCTCTGTTGAATAAGTTCCCTCTTGTTCTTGGATATCATAGGTTCATAGGTAAATACTAGGCTATTGGCCCTGGGGGCCTATATAAGCCTAGCCAAAAAGATTCCCTGGCTTTTGCCACCCCAGATAATTATTTTCTTTTTCCCCTGTCGAGCAGTGCCACAAAAGTGATCCCTGGAGTGAATTTTCTATTTCCCATCCAGTTGTCAAGATTTATCTTAAAGAGGGCCAATGAGGAGCTTTGCTTGACATGAATGGGTAGTTTGTTCCAGAGTATGGGAAGTCTCTGGGACAGGAATCTATCACTCCAGCATGTTCTGTTTATGGTGGTGACAAGGTTTAGGTTCCTGGAGTGTGTGGTTTGGAGAGATTGGAATTTCTTTAAGTGTAGCATGTCCAACAGCTCTTGGTTTGACATAGCTCTGTATGTTAGGCAGAGATCGCCTCTGAGTAGGTGATATGTGATGGGTAGAGCTGGAGTTTTTTGAGATGGTCTGCGTATGGCATCTGTTTGAGGCTGGCAATCCTTTTAGTGAGGTATTTCTATGGCCTATCCAATTGTTGTAGGTGTCTTGTGAGATACATGCCAAATGGGACATTGTACTCTATTAATAGGTCTGATGAGTGATGAGTAGAGAGGACTCTATTAATAGGTCTGATGAGTAGAGAGGAACAATGACCTCTTTTTTTCTAGAGTAGAACCCTTTTGTGATGAGGTGTGCCACTTAGAAGGATTTCCTGACTACTGTGGTGATGTGGTTATCAAAGGAGAGACTACTGTCCACCTGTGTCCCGATGTTTCTTGTCACACTTTTGGTGTTTAATGAGCTACCACCTATGTGGTAGTTCATGGGTGCCAAGTTTTTCCCAAAGGGGATGACAATGCACTTCTTGGCATTGAGCTTGAAACCATGACTTTGACACCAAGCATCTGTCTCCGAGAGGTCCTTTTGTAGAATGTCTACATCATTAGGTGATTCTTTTATGGCTCCCAGTTTGCAGTCATCTGCAAACTTTGTTAGCTAAAGACCTTCTGTGTTGGCCTGCACTTCAGAGAAGTAGATGCCGAACAGGAGAGGACCCAAGACTGAACCCTGTGGTACTCCACTCATCACTGGTCAGAAGTCGGACTTGGAGTTGGCTACTTTTACTGTGTGGGTTCTGTCAGTGAGCCACTTGGCCACCCATCTTGTGACATAGGGATTTATGCCCAGTTTAGTGAGTTTATCTACAATTCCAGAGTGGGGGATGGTACTGAAAGCCTTGGCGAGGTCAAGATAGGCTGTATGCACTACCTTGCCCTCCTCTACAGCTCTGGTGACTGCTTCAAAGAAGTTAATCAGGTTTAGTGGACATGATCTACCTTTACAAACCCAAACTGAGTGTGACCAGGGTTTGGAGGTTACCTATGTCTTCGTTTATAAGTTCCAAGATGATACGTTCCATGGCCTTGCAGACCAGGCTCATCAGGCTAATGGGGCAGTAGTTTCCGGGGTTTATGGTGGCATCCCCTTTGTGGAGTGGGATAACAGTTGCTGTGCACCATTCAGTATGCGCATAGCCTGAGGTGAGGCTATGATTGAACATGGTACTTAGGTGGGGTGCCAGTTCATGCTGTAGTTCATGCAGTACGCAGCCTAGGATGTTGTCTGGTCCCATGGATGCTGTGTTCTTGGCTTTGGAGAGTGCGGTCTTTACTTGTTCATCCATGCTTACAGGGGCTTTGCATTCTTCTGGTATTAAGATGGGCCCTTTGGAAGGTGAGAGGGGGGGTAAAGTTAGCACTGAAACTATCCACCAGGATGGTGGCAATATTGGTTGGTTCTGTATATTTAGTGTCATTGTGCTATAACTCAGAGCAGATCTGAATGTTGCCACTGAGATTCTTGACATAGTTGTAGAATGCTTTGTAGTTGTCTTTGGAATCAGTGGTGATTTTATTTTCATAACTGGCTTTGGAGGATTTGATGAGGGATCTCAGCCTCTTGCTGAGGCTGACTGGGAGTTCCTTCAGTCTTGGGATTTTACTCTTTTTTTGCAACAGCTTCTTCCTTCTGTTGTAGAGTTTGTTTATGGTAGGGGAGCACCAGAGTGGCTTCCTTTTTTTGGAGGATATCAGTTTCTTTCTTTTGTTATATAACGTATTAATACTTCATCTATCAGGGTAGCCTGTTTTTTGGGAGGACCTGGATTTAGTCCTGTCAGGTACACTGAGTCAATATATTTGTTTAAGTGGCTATATAGGGCATTTGTGTACTGTTCTGCATAGGAGTCATTGTTGGCTGTGTTAGAAGGGGCTTTGAAACTTTTTATACCATCACTTAGTAAGCTATAGTTTGCATTGGAGAAATGTTTCATTTTTTTGATCCTGTGGGGGTGTCTGGTCTGATCATACTGTATTGCATCATGTCAGTATCCATGATTTTGTGCAGCCCATGGACTCATCAACTCTTAGTTTCTAATTTCATTTAATTAGTGAGCTCTTGTCATTATGAAAGTTGCTTTTTCTGTTTTTGACCACGACATTTTTTGCTTTTGTTATATACACTGTTAAGTTAGTATTCCACCGGTGTGGTTCATATTTCAGGTTTATTTTGGGCTTATGTCTGGTAGGTACAACAGCCTCTGAGTATTTACATGGTTGTACAGGGTTTCTGTGAACAATTCTGCACAGGATGTTGTGAATTTGGGGTTTGGAGAGGCATAGATTTTAAGAAACTGTCAGTTAATAAGATGTAGTTTGCTTTAGAATAGTTCCTAACTGTTACAGATTTCGCTGGGTTTTCCATGTTGATTTTTATTTCAAAGGAGACAGCTTTATGATCCGGCTTCACCAATGAGTACGTGGCAGAGGGAGGGGGGAGGGTGCAGGGTGCAGCACTCTCCCATATTGGTGATTACTAGGTCCAATATGTTTGAACCTCTGCTTAGAATATGCACTATCTGGTCACATGTATTTTTGTTAATAAAGTCCAGGAAAGATTGTGCCTGCAAGTTGGAGGCAGTCTTAGGTTTCCCATTCCATAGAGGGGTAATTGAAGTCTCCCATGAAGAGGGTGTTTGACTGGATGGTGAGTGTCTCCAGTAGGTCTAGGTATGAGTAATGGGATTCCTGAGGCATAGATGGTGATGTATAGCTTGCTAGGATATGGTAAGGAACTTTATCTATGCTGATTTGCACATGGATGAACTCCATGGCATCATCCTCTTTAACCATCCTAGAGGTATAATGTCCGAGACACATCCACCTTTACTCCTTGTTTGTGTGGCTCATGGTTTCAATGTATGGAAGGCACTGAAGGCTTGCAGTGCTGGAGTAATTTTAGCAACTTTAAACCATGTCTCAGTAATGACACAGATGTCTATATTCTCCAGAGTGAGGAGAGTTTCTAGGGTGTGGAGTTTCCTGTTAAGGCTCCTAGCATTGTGCAGATTTAGGTTCCTTTGAGCTTTATTTGCTAAGCTTGTCATTTTGTCAGTTTGGTATTGCCTAAAAAAGTCTCTAAGGTTGGATAACGTTTTAGCCAATATATAGAAGTCAGGGGGGGGGGGGCAAGTGCAGACCATCCTTAAAGCAACATGATCTGTCAACCATGTCCTCCCATGACAACAAATACTGACTCCCCTGGAATGACACCAGAAACTAAACCAGTTGTTAAAGTCAACCATTTGTTGTCCATACTGTGGCATCATCCTTGATGAAGGTAGAATGTTGTTCAGTGCAACTTGCATACCAGTTTGAAACACATATTCAGAGCGAGAACATCTCTCTTCATATAGTGCAGTGAGGTACATCTCAGATCACTTATACCAACATGGACTATGATAGAATTGTACTGGTACCTGTGCTGCATTGACTTGAGAGCATGCATAACATGACAGATCCTGGCTTCAGATAAGCAAGTAACCATTAACTTCTCCTTTTTGCAGTCTATCGAGTGGGGCATCTGTGTCATACAATGGAAACCCCTAAGAAAAAGAGTCCTGGATAAAGTGTCAGCTTGCCTTATGGGCTTCAAAGCAGAACAGACACTGTAGAAGACGGAGATCTAAATGGCTACAAAATAAGTGTAGGCACAAGAAAGAAAGCAGAAAAGACATCTCTTGCTTATTTTCTGTTTGTAAAACTCCAGCAAGGAGCAAAATAATTGATTGCTTGCAAATGTTGTCCTAGGCTTATTCAAAGACCCAAAGACCAGGCCAGGCTACACAGCAGTGTATTAACTACCAGTCAATGAATCAAAACAACCAATGATGAAGTGAAATCTGAAGCCTAAGTGTTAAAAGATGAAATATCAATAAAACAAAATATCCACTAAAGCAATAAAAGATTAACAAATGTAATATTTACATACAAGAAATAGACAATAACATTCATTGATTTGCTTTTACGTATGAAGAGTGCTGTTTAATAAAATACTGACCAAAATCCAATATGATGTGGTTATTTCAGGGTAAGGAAAGACAGTGGACAAATAGCCTAAAGCAGATCCTTTGTGTCTGTGTTGTCTATTACATGGCCTTTAGCCACCAGAAAGACATTGGACAGTGATGAGTATGCCACCTTTCATGCAAATGCTTTTTGGGTCAGGACCAGTCTGTATTGGTTTACAAACTTAATAAAGGTGACAGCTGTTATAGCATTAAAAGAATACATTGTTTGCCTAGTTGGAATAAGCTTTATCAAGAGAAGGACTTAAACCTTTCCTGTGATATAACTGGACCTAGAGACAGGCATGTATCCCCGACACTACCCCTTCTCTACTGATGAAAGCCATGTGCTGAAACCGGTCTAGTATTCAGCTTAATAAAGCTATTAGTATCAGTCCCTTTTGGTGCTGGCATTTTTTTCATTTTTCTGGGACAGGATCTCCGTCCATGTGAAACAGTTGCTCCCTGAACCAATTCAACGGGGATCAACATTTACTCCTGGTTTGGCAACTATGCCTGTAATGGACACTGGTGTCCTAGAAGTGGTTCATCTCCCAGGACCCTGCTTATAAATGTTTCACCCCCAAACCCCTGCTTATAAATGTTTTACCTCCAAATCCCTGCTTACCCTACCAAGGGTCAGAAATCTGGGATGTTTGGCTCAGCTTTAAAAGGCTCCAGTGGTCATTAGCCTATGCATATCTAGGAACCTAAGAGGACACAGACGAGTTACACTGAGTAACTTATTGCAGTATGTGCTGCTGTTCTTCTACAAATTAGCATCTGATATGTATGTTGGCCATATTGTATTGTTAATTGAATTCTAATATTTGCTAAAGCAGAACTCGTACCTTATATTTACAAAAGTGCGTTAATGTCCACATTAGTAGATTACAAATGGGATTTATATAGATGGTTAAAAGCATTAGCAAGTTTTGCTTAAATTCTTTA
Source organism: Protopterus annectens (assembly GCF_019279795.1). NCBI lineage: Eukaryota > Metazoa > Chordata > Ceratodontiformes > Protopteridae > Protopterus > Protopterus annectens. The sequence goes on along the minus strand of NC_056747.1, from coordinate 214,970,089 downwards.
TTTTATAAAAGACTGCGTATATTTTGGGAGTATCGCTTTAGTAGCTATTTTAACAGCACTGTTCTAAAATTGCTTTTAAATTTGATGATGATATGCACAATCTTTCTACACAGCTGATTATACCATAAAGTTGAAAGATCTAAAATGCAATATCCAGTATGGTTGGTAAATTTCTTAAGAGTTAATGAAGAATTTCTTTTCTGCGGGATACAGTCCCCATATTTCGAGGTAGTTTTTTTCTGCCTAAACATATATGAGGAGTGGCTACTCGTGCATCAAAAAGTAATTGTCTAGTGAAGTTCTGTGGATGAGTAGAGTGTGGCATTCATAAAGAAGAGATTACTGTGGTGATCACAATGAGTTTCACTGTTCGTACTAGTCACTAAGTTTACATTGATAGTCACAAACGTAACAGGAATAAAAGCTGCTAGATATGAAGGGAATGAACATTACACATTATGAAGTTCTAATGCCCTTCTTAATAACAGAAAGCTGTTTAATATGCATATCAGTCTGATATAAACTAGCTGTTTCTTTCTTTTTGATCTCCAGATGGTTTAATTTTTTGATGTAACAGACAGAAGGAGACAGAAACATGGAGATAAATTACATATTTGGAAACAGTGCTAGATTTGCAGTATGTTTTTATTTTATTTTTTTACATACCTCACTCCATTCACCTGTTACCCATCGAGGCGGAGAACAGCGCCGCAGGTGACATCTCATACTGGTGGAAGGCTTTGTTTCTTGGGGACACTGTGATGTCGGCAGAGTCATACTGTGGTCACCACTCTTGCACAACACTATTCGATAACGGAAGCCAGGCCCACAGTTTGGGGTGCACTAATGACAGAAAAGAGAGTTACTATATATTGGAATATCTCATGATAAAATGAAAAGAAAGCACATTTAGAAAGCAATCATGTATATGACAACTAAATATAGTTGTTGTGATGCAGTAAAAATTTTAAGAAAGGATTTCTAGCAATATCTACTCCTTTCTTTCCAAAATGTTCTTAGTTAAAATTAATTAGTTGAAACTAATTAAATTAAAAGTTTGATTAATTAAATTAATTAGTTTAGGGCGGCGCAGTGGTGCAGCGGTTAATGCTGTTGCCTCACAGCAAGAGGTTCTCCGGTTCGATACTCGGCTGGGGTGCCTTCTGTGTGGAGTTTGCATGTTCTCACTGCATTCGCGTGGGTTTCCTCCGGGCACTCCAGTTTCCTCCCACATTCTAAAGACATGCTTCTGGAGCATTTCTCCCCGGGCCTCCGCTGAAAACAGGATCTGTGGAACCTTGTCGGACATTCCCGGTCAACAAATGTTAAAATAAAATAAAATAAAAAAATAATTAGTAAAAACTTAGTTAACATTCTCCTAAGTTAGTGACCTAACTTTTGACCAACATGTGTCTATTGTTGTAAGAAAGTCCAATATAGCACAGCTTATAAACAAAGGGATTGTGTCTAGATCTAGGTTTGCCATTCTCCCCCTTTACACAGCTATCATTAGGCCAGCCATTGAATATAATGCCCTCTTTGGCATGTATCTCTGCAGATACATGCAAAAACTGTAATTCTAAAAGGATACAAGGCCTGATCAACATGCCATACACACACTGATTTAAAGCCCTGTCACTATACTCTGTATCCTACAGACTGCTAACAGGTGACCTGTGTCTGGCATACAAGGTATCTTTTGCCCGATTACTGATGGATTTCCTGTACATCAACAAGTCAAATGGCATCAGACATACTTGGCATAGGGATCTAAACCTCATCTGCAATATCAACATAATGGTTTGGAGGGACAGCTATATTTAGTAGAGGATACCGATGCTGTGGAACACACGCCACGCCCACATAAAATAAAGTTCATCCCTGTCCATTTTCAACTGAAACTTGGATCTATGGAAGGGAAATAGAAAATTTACCCTAGAACTGCCCTCTTTACTAGTAAAGACAGATGCAGCTCCTAAATGCTTTATCCCATGCATGTGTCCTCTCAAATTGTTATGGCACGATCCCAGTTATTCTCATTAGGGGTAATATATGATTATTGACCATGAGATGGGTACAGCCAGTCTGTTACCAAATGGGATAGGTTATTTTGATCACAAAAAAGAAAATTAGCTTGGCTTAAAATGGTCCTCAAGGGCAGCTAGCCTAGTATTTATCTATGAACCTATTTCCTCTCTTTGCTTTTACCTAATATTTGGCTTAAATTCCTCTCAAAACAGAGTGGCTTGCCTTCATACAATTTGCCAACTTTGTAATAAATCAGTATAATAATGTTTGGTATTATTGCGGTTTCCAGTCCTTGAGGTGGTGTTTCTCAAGAGCTGTCCATTTCACTGAGTCACAGTGGTCACCAATATCACTGTCTTGTAGCCGCCTTTCATCCATCGAATGATGAGCTTTGGCTATGCTTCTTATTAAGGATCAAGGGGGTAAGGATGACTATGCCAGTTTTTATTCAAAGTGCAATTTGGGGTAGAATGAATCTGTAGCTGTGGCTGCTTGTATTGCTAAAGAAAATAGCTGTGCAGTTGTAATAATAAATTGCACTTTTCTACTAGTTTTTGTTTATTTCATTCATCTTGACTTAATACAGGTGTAATCAAAGCAAAGGTACTGAAGTATTGTTGGAAGAAACTTGGGATTCAGCAGAATGGATCATCTTAAGTAATAAACTGCCAATAGTATTAAAGGTAGTCACGGTAGAATATGCAACATTTCCATACAGAAGCCATCGAAAGCTTTAGTTGATCAGTGCTATGAATTCTGGTTTCTTTTTAGCCTGTCTAGACCCTTTGGCAGTATGCTTTTGTATATGAAATATAATGCATTGCTTCACTAATTGTGCAGATTGCTTCACTTTATTTGGCATCTGATATGTGGGCATTATAATTTAGCATTAATGGTACATTATCTCATGGCAGTGGTGGAGGTGTGTATGGTTTTATCTGAGCTGAATGTGCTATCAGGCAGGCTGGTCATACATCTGAGTCAATTACTAAATTACCATAGCTTTCAGTGACTGGGCTCTGAATATTACTATGTGAAATTTACTTTTCAAGAAATGTTCATTGCAAATATTTACAGTTTTAGGGAAAAACATCTTATAGAACAAAACTATATTCAAACCACATTTAAATATATGTATTATTTTCTATGTATTAGTTTGTTTAGTTATAAAAAGTAAACTTGGACATAGGAAACAAAAAGCAATCTGATATGGTGCAATATTTATGTAGAGGAGAAAGTCAAAATAAATGAAACTCCAAATATATTTGAAGAAAAATATAGGCAAATATACCTAGAGTTGATAAACTCTGCAATAACATAAAGAAAAGAAAAAAATCATGAAGGTGGGATATAATTCAAAAAAAGGAATTTTGGTGAGAAGGAAATTAAACAAATAGAACTTGGAGTGAATGATTTAATATGGAAACTCTGAGACAGGGAATATCTTAACATAATAGATGAATATGTTTTTGGAAAGAGAAGGAGCAGATGGAGCAATATGCATCTGAAAATATGTACCAGAGTTATGTTCTAGAACCTTCTGTAGGAGACTTGCACGAAAATCCAATTAGAATTGTACAACAGGGGAAAAACAAGAAATATAGAGCAAAGAGGATGCTTTCAATCTAGACAAAATTATCTAAGGGAAGACATGCCTGATTTAATAGAGATGGATAGTCATAGTAAGACAGATCAAACAGATAAATTACAGACAGTAAATAAGACCCAAAATGCTGAAAGATTGGTAAAACAGATGATCACAGCAATGATAAAAGAAATTCATGTGATATACTACTGTGTAGCTAAATGAACAACAGATAAAGTGTTACTATAAAAATATAGAGTAGTGAAGGAAAGGAATGGAGCAAGTAGAAAGTTACCATGGACTCATCAAAACTATAAAACAATGAAGACAAGAAGAACCACTAATAGAAGGATACAGAAAAGGAACAAAGCATCAAAAATTCTTAGAAAGATGGATATAAAAGCATCACAATATTAAAACCGATCAGGATATATCACGCATGACTTCCAATAATAGATTAAATATATCAGCACAAAAGGAACAACATAGAAGATATACAGGTAACTATAAAGGAATCAAGGAAAACAAGCAATTCATTGGAAACACAAAAAGATTTTATAGAGAATTGGAAAAAAAGCAAAAGCAATAGAAACGCCAACAAAAAAGGAGGAGGTCCAATTTGGAGAAGCATTTATGAAAGCCCTGTTGAACATAACAAATATACCAAACTGATAGAGGAGTTAAAAGAAACAATAAGAAGGTCTAATATAGAGGATATTAAATGGGAAGAGGTAACACAGCCAGAGAAACTTTATTTTTATTTATTTATTTATTTTATTTTATTTATTTTATTTTACATTTGTTAACCGGGATAGTCCAACTGGATATATGTCCATTTTCAGTGGAGGCCCGGGGAGAAAAAAAGATATTAAGGTATTTAGCCAGAAGTAAGGTACTGCATCTTGAGGGATGTTGTTAATTTTGTATCAAAGATTTAGCCTTGAGTAAAAATTTCCTATATACACATACTAAACAGACATCAGCCTAGTTTATAGCAGAAAAAATACCCTTCTCTATAAGAGTGAATCTGAAAGCCACCCTAACAACTCCAGGCCAGTAACTTGCCTTCTGACACTATATACATTATATACTAGAACTGCTCCAGACAGAGCTTATTACCATTCATGGCCAACAGAACAAAGAATAATAAAAGAAAGTTATGAGGGAAAAATAATCTGTTGTTAAATAAATTCATAACAGTTTAGATTAAAACATTATAAAGCATACGGCATTCATGTGTTATGGAATGTTTACAGATTTATAAGATACACCCTACGTTAATCAGTTTCATTGCAGTGGCTGTGAAACCCTGGCAAGCAACAACTGAACCTTGATAAAGAGCAAATTATTATCGCAAGATTAAAATTCAAAGCAAAATATTCCAAAGATGATTCTTGGTCACCACTACTGTGTTGCCCTTAACCCATTAAACTGTTTCTTTAATGGAATATCTATGGTTACAGTTTTAAGTTAGAGAAGCCAACCTTGTTCACAGATACCTCATCTACATTTTGTGGATGATTTAGAATTGTATAGCTCATCAGATGAAGATCTGAAAGTACAACTACAAATGACTAAAACTATTTCAGATGATATATAATTGCAGTTGTTCTTGACAAATGTGAAAATGCAATATTTATAACAAACAACCTTCAGTACTCAGAAATTATCAGCCTGGGACATGAATGTGATATAATGGAGGAGGAAGGGTTTAAACTGGGAACAGAATAAGTCTGCAGTAAAGTTTGAACAAATGAGGACAAAGCTTACTAAGGAATACTTCAGAAGACTAAAGATAATACTGTAAACTGCACTGACATTTAGGAATAAAGTTCAATCTATAATTCAGCTTACTGTCCCTGTTTTAATTTAAGCTTTGCTGTGATTGGCTGGCCCCAAACAGCACTGAATTAGTTATTCAAGAAAACAAGAAAACGGTTCATGCTTACCAAATGATATATAAAAAACAGTTGTTGTTGTTGTTATTGTTTGTCTTTCGGCTTTTCCCGGTAAGGGGTCGCCACAGCGGAACTCAGGTCCGCTAATGACTGGCAGTAGATTTTTACAAAACACCGAGATGCCAGCTCGACGCCCAAACTTCAACGAAGGCATGCCCATTTACACACGCATGTCTTTCGAATGCTACCCAACAGCGGGGAGGACATGCAGACTCCACACAGAAGGCACTCCAAATCCCAGCCGAGAATTGAACGGGAGAACCTCTTGCTGTGAGGTAACAACGCTACCGCTGTACCACTGCGGCATCTATATATAAAAAACAGTGCATACCAAATTATATATCCTTTGCTCTGAATGAGTTATTTGGCCTCCTCAAAACTGACTCTATGTATGGACTTGCATATTTATTTACTGACATAGAGAAAGTTCTAAAGTATGAAGAGAAGACGTCTATGACACCATTTTTGTTTAGGTTAGCAGAATCATTTTGGAAAAGAGTGGGAATGGAAATTAAACTGGAAGTAGATGAGAATCAGTTAGCAACTGAAGTGCGAAAAACTAAAGAAAATATAATCATATGGACCAGAGGAAAAGGAAACACAACTGGAAATGAACATGTATATTGCCCTCTGTCTTGAAACCACAATGATTAGCATTTCTTCTTTTGATTTAAATTCACTTCTCCTGAACCATTCATGCATCAGATCTTTAATAAACATGTTGCTCTATGAGTTCTCTATACTTGCCACTATATAGTATTTCCAAAGAGTATAGGAAAAAGTGGGAGGAAACAGACAGATGTTCTGCAATACAGAACTAAGACGCAGTTCTACATCTTGTTGCTGGTTGTGATATACTCATGGCTGAAGGTCTGTATACAGAAAAGCATAATAATGTGGCAAGACCACTGTATTGGAAACTGTATAAACATAATATGCAAGTAGGTGATGAGCAGTGGAAACAGGAACCATAAAGTTTTACTGAAAATGAAGAACTTCTGATCATATGGGGCCGTCCAGTACCAACAATTAAGAAAACAGAAACAGGAAAACAACATATGGTTGATTTGGCACATGGAAAGACTGTGATCTTTCCATATTCAATTTTGCTGGATATTTCACTATTCTAACACATGCATTACACCTTTACACACACACACACACACACACACACACACACACACACACACACACACATACACACACATATTTATATCTGTATCTCTCTCTCTCTCTCTCTATATATATATATATATATATATATATGGATCTACTTTTACTTACCAAATTTCCACTTCACTGAATCAGAAATCAGTGCCTCCAGTTCAAAGAAATTCCAGTAAACATAAACAATGGACTACCAAACAGCTCGCCCTGGGAAATGAACCACTTTGCCACCAGGGAAAATAAATCAATGAAAAGAAACTAAACCCACCAGAGTGGGGGGCTTCATCCCCCACAACCCCTCAAACTAAATATACCAACTCTGAGATCACACTACACTGGGGGAAAGGCAAAGTTCAATCTGGTGGCCAAGCGGTTCGTTTCCCAGCTGTTCAGTAATACATTGTTTTGGTTTACTGGAGTTTCGTTGAACTGAAGTCAGTGATGTATGATTCGGTGAAGTGGAAATTCAGTAAGTAAAAGTAGATCCCTATATATATATATATATATATATATATATATATATATATATATATATATATAGGTTCATAGGTTCATACTAGGCTATCTGCCCTAGGGCATTTATAAGCCTAGCCAGAGTGTGTTTGGCTTTCGCCACCCATTTTAAATTAATTTTGCTATGCCCTTTTTCGAGGTTAATATACTGTGCCTCTGTCTAACAGTGACACAGAAGTGATACCTGGGGTAAACCTACGATCTTCCATCCACTCATCAAGATTCCTCTTGAAGAGAGTCAATGAGCGACTCTGCCTAACCTGGACTGGGATTTTATTCCAGAGTGAAGGGAACCTCTGGGTTATGAATCTGTCCCTCCAGCATGTCCTATTTATTTCAGTGCTGAGGTTCAAGTCTCTCGAGCACGTAGCTCGATGGGATTTGGATCTTCTGAGGTGCAGCATGTCCATTAATTCCGGGTTGGACATGGCTTTATACGTCAGGCACAGATCGCCTCTGAGCAGGCGGTATGCCACTGAGTAGAGCTGGAGTTTCTTTAACCGGGCAGCATATGGCATCTGTTTGAGCCCTTTGATCCTCTTGGTGAGGTACTTTTGGGGTCTTTCCAGTTGCTGCAGGTGTCTGGTAAGGTACATCCCAAAAGGGCATTGTACTCAATTATGGGCCTGATGAGGGATGAGTAAAGAGGCACGATGACCTCCCCTCATCTAGATGTGAATCCCTTCATGATTAGGTGGGCTATATAAAATGTTTTTCTAACCACTTTATACGTGGTTGTCAAATGAGAGATTGCTATCAACTTGGGTCCCCAGGTCCCTAATTACTTCTTCTGTACTTAATGGATTACCACCTATGTGGTAATTTGTGGGCACTTTGTTTTGCCAAAGGGATGACTATACACTTTTTGGCGTTTAGCTTGAGGCCATGGTTCTGGCACCAGTTGTCTGTTTCTATGAGGCCCTTTTGGAGGATGCTTGTGTTGGCTGGAGAGTCAATTATGGCACCCAGTTTGCAGTCATCTGTGAACTTGGTCAGCCACAGTCCTTCCGTGTTTGCCTGTACCTCCGAGAAATATATACCGAACAAGAGAGGTCCCAGGACTGAGCCTTGTGGGACCCCACTTATAACTGGTTTGGAGTCTGACATGGCTCCAGCAAGTCTAACCATGTGGGTTCTGTCCTTGAGCCAGTTTGCAACCCATCTAGTGACATAGGGGTTTATATTTAAGCTGGTGAGCTTATCTATAATGCCCGAGTGGGGTATTGTATCAAAGGCTTTTGCGAGGTCCAGGTAGGCTGTGTGGACCACCTTCCCCTCGTCAATGGCCTTGGTGACTGTTTCAAAGAAATCAATCAGGTTTAAGAGGCAGGATCTGCCCTTAACAAAGCCGAACTGGGTAGGATCCAGTGTCTGTAGGTCCCCAATATCTTTAAGAAAAAACTGCCAGAAAGGACAAAAAGCCAATAAAACAAATTGCTCCAAGGCTGCAAAGGTGGCGCTGGAAATCCAGAGGCAAAAAAGTCCAAAACAAATGCTGGTACTCCTTCTTCCACACAAGTAGAAAATGAAAGGCTGCCAGTAGAGTAAAAAATCTTCACTTTATTGTAGAATATTCACACCAACAATCCCATCAAGCGCTTTCGCTCAGCCCTTTGCTGAGCTTTTTCAAGATAAAATAACCTTCAAATGAACACTCCTTATATACATATAAAATTCAGCTAATTGTATAATTAATTGGTTAATTGGAAAAAATTTTATCCATTTAACCCTTCACTTCCTTTTCCTTCAAGGGATGTTTTTAAACAGCCTTTGCAAAATGAAAGTTGTTACATGTTAAAAATGCAAAGTGCTGCAAAACCCATTCATTTTTAAACTCATCTAGTTGCTGTTAAGTATACACAGTAAAATAAATAAATCCATCTACAAACATCAAATTACTAACCATTTTTTCTTTCTTTTTTCAAAAGGATGTTTTCAAACAGCTTTTACAGAATAAAACTTATTGCATAATAAAAATGCAAAGCACTGCCAAGCACACTCATTTTAAAATCGCTCAATTTCCATTGAGTGTACACAATAATAGAATAAATCCATCTGCGGATATCGAATTAATAAACCACATATATAGATTTGCATGCTCAGGCCTTCTTGTGAATAATGGTCGAGCAGGCATATATTAAACCACATATCTGTTTAATAATTTAAAAATATTTTATGTTGCCTGCCTATAATTGTCATGAAGCTTGCTCTCTGGAAAACCCTTTCAATTAATCCTACAAACACTATGGCCTTAAATTTATAATTTATAATTTTGCCTTCCTTAATTTCAAGACGCTGCTAATACTGCAAGCATCATTTAAACCTGGCCGTCTTCCTGCATCTAGTCTTAGCTGCCATATCAATTCTTTGTGTTCCAACAGGGTCTCCCAATCGCCCCCTCTAACATCTGCTTTTACCTGTTCCAAAATGATGAATTTAATCTCCATATCAGGACAAAAAAGAGAATGTCTGTAAAAAGCATTAGTTTCCTTTTTTTTAGTTATGTCATAAAAATGCTCATAAATTCGTCTTCTTAAAGTTCTCTCCGTTTTTCCTATATAAAAACTTTTGCATTTCATACATAAGCCTAAGTAAACAATAAATTTAGCATTACAATTATAATAGCCCCTCGGTTGACACAAAAATTTTCTTGATGGTATATATAACTTGTGTCCGTTAAATATAGCTGGGCATTGTTTGCACATTCCACATTTATGTGTGCCTACTTTTTTATTGTTCACATTTAAACCCATTTGCTTGGTCTGTTTCATTTCCAACATTTCTTTTAAGTTGGCACCTCTCCGTCTAACAAATCTGGGAAACTCTGGGATCATACTGCCCAACCTATCATCCAGTCTCAAAATTGGCCAGTATTTTCTTACACTGCTTTCTACAATGCCTGAGTCAATACCAAAAGTGTGGATGTATCCCTTTTGTTCTAAATTTTGTAATCTATTACTTATTTGGCAATTTAACATACCTGTATTAATCCCGGGTTTAGCCCGTCAATGGCCTTGGGGACTGTTTCAAAGAAATCAATCAGGTTTAAGAGGCAGGATCTGCCCTTAACAAAGCCGAACTGGGTAGGATCCAGTGTCTGTAGGTCCCCAATATCTTTATTTATGAGGTCCATGATGATCCTTTCTATAGCTTTGTAGACCAAGCTAGTCAGGCTTATGGTGCAATAGTTTCCAGGATCCGTTGAGGCACCACCTTTGTGGAGACGGACCACTGTTGCTGTACGCCACTCTTTGGGTACATATCCTGTAGTAAGGCTGAGATTGAACAGTAGTTTTATGTTTGGGTTTAGCCCTTCTTGGAGTTCATGTAGGACGCATTCCGGGACACCGTCTGGTCCCATTGATGCTGTGTTTTTTGCTTTGGAGAGGGCGGCTCTTACCTGAGCATCTGAGATGTCAGGGGGACAGCACTCTGCTGGGATAGATATTCGCCCTTTTGGTGGGGAGGGGGGGAGAAGTTTGCACTGAACCTGTCAGCTAGGATGTTGGCAATGTCTGTGGGTTTGGTGTATTTTTTGTCATGTTGGACTAATTCTGAGCATATCTGGGAATTCCCACCCAGGTTCCTAACATAACTAAAGAAAGCCTTGTGATTATCCTTAGTGTCTTGTGCAATTTTTCTCTCGAAGCTGGCCTTAGACGATTTTATGAGTGCCTGTAGTTTTTTGCTAATACTGATCAGAGATGCCTTCCCTTTTTGGGATTTTGCTCTATCATGTAGTAGCTTCCTCCTTCTATTGTATAGTTTGTTTATGGCTGGGGTCCACCAGACAGGACGTCTGCCTTTGGAGGACTGAGTCTTGGTTTTATTTGGGATCGCATGATCCATGCATTCCTGAAGGTGTTCATAGAATGCGTTTATAAAGGATTCTGCGGTCTGGGCCGTATTTTCCACAGGCCTGGGGGCTTTGAAGGATTCCACCTCGGTTTTGAGGAATGTGAAATTTGCTTTAGAGAAGTCTTTCACTGTGGTTTTCTGGGGCATGGGGTGGGGTCGGGATGTGAATATCTAGTGAGATTAGTTTATGGTCTGATCTTACCAGTGAGGGATACACTTTTGGTCTGGAGCATAGAGTCCCCATGTTGGTGATGATCAGGTCCAGTATGTTTTCCCCTCTTGTGGGAGTGGTAACAAGTTGTTCCATAGCATTTGAGTTTATAAATTCTAGGAACCTTTGAGCTAGGGTGTTGGAGCTAGAGTAATGCTCCCAGTCTATGTTTGGGTAGTTGAAGTCGCCCAATATAATGGTGTTTGGAGAGACCTTCATATTTTCCAGTGTTCTCAGGAAGGCCGAGTGGGGTTCCTGGGTTTGGGAGGGTGGTCTGTAGCAGGCTATAAACTGGAAGGCAGTTTTACCCACTGTTAGTTGCACATGGATAGTCTCTGATGCTTCTTGCTGTGCCACCAACCTGGAGGTGTGGGTATCTTTGACGAATATTGATACTCCCCTCCTTTTGTGGTTCGGTCCAAGTTTTGGGGCCAAAAGCATGGTATGAGGTATAACCTGGTAGTGCTGGGGTGCTCGGGAGCCTTGAACTAGGTTTCTGTTACTGCACAGATATCGATGTTCTCCATGCTAAGAAGAGTTTCGAGTGCGTGCATCTTGAGGTTTAGACTTCTGGTGTTGAGTAGCATTACTCTTAGTTTCTTATCCCTTGTGATACCTATGAAGGTGGGTTTGTCTTTTGAGCCTTGCCTAAAAAAGGCACTATGGGGGTAGCAAGAGCCTTTGCCAATATCCGAAAGCCCAGGGGTGACAGGTGCAAGCTGTCCCTAGCGAAACATCGTGGCTTGTCGAGCATGTCATCCCACGCTGACAGGCATTGGATCCCCTTTGAATGACACCAATACTTAAGCCAATTGTTGAAATTGATCATCTTTTCTTCATATTGTGGCATCATTCATATGTATGTATATATATATATATATATATATATATATATATATATATATATATATATATATATAGTAGGCATTCATTTTGTTGAATATTTCTTTCCTCAAATGAAATAAAAGCCAGCATTTGCCACTAAAATCAGATTTTTACGCATGACAAATTTTATTTCTGTGCTAGATGATAAAGTTTTCCCTTTCCACATTGAAATGTGATCTCGGTATTGCAATGTATAATTAACAGGGGATGGGGGGATCTTGCCTACTGCGAAAATGTAGAGTAGTTTACGTTTTTTTTTTGATAGTTTAATATTTGAACATTTGTGTTTGTAAAGTTGCAGTACAGTATGTTGCTTGTTTGATGAAGCAACATGCACTCGCATTCACATCTGTAGATGTGTGTGTGTGTGTGTGTGTGTGTGTGTGTGTGTGTGTGTGTGTGTGTGTGTGTGTAGTGAAAACAGAGAACACTATGCCTTTAAGAGCAGGCAGATCAGTCTAAACAAGAAACAGGTGCCTCTTGGAAAATATGATGAACAGACAAGTGGGTAGATGCAGATTCCTGTTTCCTCTGCAAGGGGATTAAGGAGAAGTTAACTATGAACAGGAAAAAAGACAGGCTGGAAGTTATTCTTGCAGTACAAAGTATAAAGATGTTCTTGAAGTCTGACAGTGATGGGAGCTGATAAGCAGAACTTTATATATATATATATATATATATATATATATATATATAAATATATTTGTATGTGTATATAGATATAGATATATATATATATATATATATATGTATGTATATATATATATATATATATATATATATAAATATATATGTATGTGTATATATATATATATATATATATATATATATATGTGTATATAGATATATATAAATATATACACAAACATACATACAGAGAGAGCCATACACACAAAACACACACACATGTCATTGTACTCTACTAAACTGTCAAGACTCACATTCTTTTTGAAATACTCAAAAAATGCTTTAATACCATTTCATAGGAAGGTCTCAAATATTCCTCCCCCAGAAGAAAAATACAATCAGCCATGGACGGCACCTCTCCTCCCTTTTACAGAGTTACAGGTTCTGCACATCCTTTCTTCAACAACTACTGATCCTTCCAAACAAGAAAAAAGGTAGAGAGGGCTATAATATGTTTAAACCCTTCAACAGTATCAGCAGATATGTAATGACATTGTGTGACTGCCTTACCTTATCTGGAAAATGTGATAACCGAAACACCAATGTCATAGAAGATGTGATGCAGTCATATCTGCAGGGCTGCACTCCCCTGCACCACTTGATGTGTGGACTCTGTCTCCACACTTAATTTCAATTTATACTACTTGTGAGGACACCGAAACTCACAGTAAAAGGGAAACTTTTTATAAGAACAAGAAACTCATCTCCCCTCCTCCCTGCACAACCTCACATCACACCATAGCAAAGGAGCTCTAATGCAAAGAGACATTAATAATATGATAATATGATTTTTACCTGAATGATGATTTAACTTCTGACAAAAAGGCAAATGAGAAACGGTAGTGGTGCCAGCAACAATAATATGAGTAATACATTTCATAAAGGGCATCCCTACAAATAATCAAATTGCAGTTTATTGAAATCTGATTCACAGAATCTGCTTTTTCAAATTTTGCTTTACTGAAAATTTTCTATGAGGGGGGGGAAACATGCAGGAGGATCCTTGTACTCTTACAGCTACAAATAACCAAATCCATAGAAGTTCTAGTACCTTTGGGGCAAGATATTTTTCCGTAGAGAACATTTTTTTTTTGGTTATCAGCTAGTTCATCAAAACAAGCATCAAAACAAATTTGAAGACAGAAATTAAGAAAACGGGGATTACAGGACAGTCAGGTGGGGAAAACATAATAATGGCAAGTCTTAGTGATGTCAAAGGCTGAGGAAAAAAGATGAACCTGAAATTATTGATATCAGAATGCAAGACTGATGGCAGAGTCAGTGGCTCAACAGGCAGCACAATTGCCATTGGTGCTGGAAGGACCAGAAGGTTGTGGGTTCTATTCCAACTCCAGGTGATTGGATTGCTGACACTGCAGTGCAGCATTAGGCGGATGAGTGTGCTGTCTTTCTGATGAAACATTAAACCAAGTTCCCACCTGCCTGAGATGGTGGTAGCTGAGATGGATATATGATCCCACTTGGTACCTCTTGAAAACAGTGGGGAGGTTTCCCAATGTCTTGTCCAAATTTTCCCTAGTAATATGAATACCACCCCTTGGGTTTTCCCTGAAAAGAGGCCAGTAGACAAGTTGGACTGACTTGATCAGCAAAAGATAAACAGTAAATAAAAGTGATTTAAATAAAAAAGGTATATAGCAGTAGTGGGGTGAATGCAAAATGGCATGATGAGGGTAGAAGATGGGAGGAAGTCTTTATATAGCAGTAAAGTTGGCTAGAGGAAAATTCAAAACTTGGTACATCAATACATTCTTAAAGCTAACTAATACAACTTCAAGAAAAAAAAGCACTGGTTAGCCACACCATGACTGAATGTTATGGAATAGAAGAGTGGTAGCTATTATGGGGGATCTACAAAAAAAAAACAAACAAAAAAAAAGGTAGAATGAAGCAAAGTTGACAAAGATGTATGCTATCCAAGCAAATAATTGATGAATCCAGCAAGGGGAGATCATCAGTCTTATGAGGTGAAGGATATTCAAGACAGAGCTCTGGTAGCTATAAGTGACCCTACAACAACTGAAGCCATTAAGGTCCACAATGGCCAAGGTTTGGGATTATAGAAGAGCTGCCTGTGACATGGTGGCAGGGGTGTAAAGGAACTGGAATAGATATGGGAAATCAGTTAAGTCATAAAACGTGCAGCCTGGTGATCTCTGGAAGGTGAAAGCAGACATGAGAAAAAAAGATATGCAGAGATGGCAAATACAAGGATGGGCAGTTATGTGCAGACTTAGAAACAAGGCAAAAGGAATACATCTTTAGGTAAAGGGGGAAGTAAAGTAAAAACAGCAGCTGATAATAATAATAATAATAATAATAAGAAAACATTCTTCATGTAGCGAGTGGAAGTGAAGAATGTGTATGTGCGTGTGCACATGCATGTGTTTATAATGGAAGATGATGAATTAACATGGAAGGACAAATACATAAGGGCATGAAGGAAAAGGTGAAAATTCTAGATGGATATTTTGCATCAGTGTTCACCAACAAAAGTGATTGAAGGATACACATGCACAAGGGGGGAATAATTATAGCAGTGGAAGAGGTAAAGAGGTAATTATAAGGATGAAAGAAGGTAAAACTTATGGATCAGATAGGATCCTGACAAGTATCCCAGCAAAAGATGCTGACATTTTACTGCATTTTCTGGCCTTAACTCTTCAACATGTTTCTCAGAGCAGTTGGTGGGTTCCCTGGGAACAGAAACAATCACTTTTACTACCTGTTTACAAAAGCAAGCTAAGAAAAGGCCTCACAAATTAAAAAAAAAGCCAGTGAGTCTGACTTCAGTAGTAGACAAAATAATGGAACAATTCAAGGTGTCAAAGGTTTTGGGGATACGTTTGCCATTTTATGGACTTCAGAATGAGTTCACACCGGATGGTTCCTGTCATACTAACTTGATTCAGTTCTCTGATAGTCATCAGAGAGGCTGATAGAGGTTAACTCCTTTGGATGTGATCTGCCTGTTTATATTTCACTAATGCCTCAGTTTAGTGCTACAACACAAGCACCCTGCAAAGTAGAGTGTGTTTGGAGTTTTCAGGAATCTGTATGGAAGGATAGACAAGTCATTCCAGAAAAGGGAATATGATACTTCATATGACCATAATAAACTGTAGCCTTACTGTAACTCAGGCCAGGAAGGATATGATTGGTTATAGCCCTTACAATGTGTCTGATACATAAAGCTTACATAAGCATTTTAACAGGGCTTGCACAATTTCTGCAGAGGACAGCCTTCTTAAATCTGCAGTGTGGTTTGTCCATAATTTCCAATGTGTCAACATGAATGAACTGTGTTTCAAACAATCTTGTAGCTTTCACTACAGAGCAAACCTATCCACCTCAAGATATATCACCCAAAATGCTTCTTACTTTCAAATTATCATTTTTTGATCTCTTCTCAGACTCCTATTACTACCTTCCCTATACATTAATTTACTACAACTACACTTTATCATAACTGGGTGTACCTGTTTAGATAAATTACATAATTTTGCATTATATATGGTATAACAGGTCTATATTATTTCATTGAATGGCCATTCAGCGAATAGCCATTCATTGAACACCTATTTATTGATGCAGTTCTTCATCGAATGGCGAATTTTAACTAGGGCAAACCATTGATTGGTCACTGTCTGGAATTTACCCTTTTCCCCACTGTAGTGTGGTCTTGGAGTTTGTATATTTAGTAGGGGGTGTGGGGCACCCCCCCCCCCTTTTTTTTTACGGTCACTCAGTTGGCTGACTGCTTGTTTGCCCTACTTAAAATTTGCTGTTCGATGAAGAGCATCTTCGATTAATAGGTGTTCAATGAATAGCTATTTGCTGAATAACCATTTAATGAAATTATATGAAATTATATAGACCCGGTATAACTATATCTTGTTATTAATACATCTTGCACTGCTTTTAACTGTAAATACTTCTTTATTCTCTAGTATTTTTGGACTATTTGTTTCTTAATTGCTTTATGGTTTAATGCGCGATGATGTATATGTTATTTTTGTGTGTTTGTCTTTTCCTGATTCCCTTTAAAAATGAACACTACCGACAATGGCTAACTTGGTCAACAAAGCATAAATATGTAAATAAAACTGAGTTTTGTTAAATCAGGAAGTCTCAGACTTCTTCCATTTTGTGAATATTTAATAACCGTCTCTGGGTATGCCTCTAACTGGTGAAGTTTTGAGGTCTAAATGCACAATAAGTGACTAACTGTAATCCAGTCACATAATTAGTGGTCCTATCAATAATTATATGACTGTTTAAAACAGAAACTGACAGCTTCAGTTACATGCGGCGTCTTAAAATATGCAAGCAGCTAATAACGATATGTCATCAGAAAACCACATCAGACATTTCTTATTTCTGTAGACTATGAATAAATGCATATTTTTCATTTTAATTATGCAAAAATGCAAACCCTTAAGTGTATATTTCTGATTGCAGTGTGGGACTCCAGCTCATTTGTGTCATTCTTTCTATAAAGCCCATATGCACTTCATTAATTTACCTGGCAATGAAGAAATCCACTAAAATCAAGGTCGGTAGACTTTTTCTTATCTGGCAATGAGCATGCATTGCGAAAATTACAACAAATGTTAAAAAAAAAAAAAAAAAAAAAAAAAAACGAAAAACTTCAAAGAAACTGAAACTTTCCAAAGATATGTCTGTTTTGTTACAATTAATTAATTATGTCTTTTTACAAGGGAATGAAATGATCTCATTGAACTAAATTAAGGCGCAGCCTGGGTGAATAGAGTTTCAGCAAAATAAAGCAAAGCTATACAGATTTGTACAAATTAATGTAAATGCATCACATTTCAAAAAGACAAAATGCTACTTGAGCAGTGAGCAGTTGTAGATAGGACAATACAAATAATGCAAAAAAAATAAATAAATATGTACTGAATACAAGTCTTGAACATTATGCATATAGCATCAAAACTGTGTATAATGAATAGGAAAAACAACATGTTTACTTATTTACAAATGAGAACAGAAGCTTTATAGGGTTTCCATTCCTCAGCAGAATTAGAGAGATGTGAGAACAATGCTAGAGTTTAGGGTGGGCTAAATTATACTGCTTTCTGAAAGCAACTGCATTTAGTTTGTTTTTGCACGCATGTTTTTAGTTGTGACTTATTAAAAAATAATCATCTCAAAACATTGGAAGGTCATTTTGTATACTATATATGCCATACCTCTCAACCTCTTAGAGCAAGAAATCTGAACAGGCCATAAATAATTGGGGGACAAAGGCCCAAAAATTGGGACATTTTTAAATATTACTTTTACAGATTTAGAAAGTTGATAGACTAACATGTTGCATTAGCATGTAATTTCTGAAGGGTATGAAGTCTGAAACTCTTATGCTGCCATTATTTTCTGACTTCAAACCTCAATGACCTGCCAATGATTTGCCAGAAAAACCACAATTTTAAGAGAAACACAACAAAATTATAAAGTAAAAATCTGGACATTCTGTGAAAATTTGTGTAGCTGAGAGGTTCATAGGTTCATAGTTCATATAGTTAGTACTTTACTAAGCTGAGCCATGCCAGCCATTTTAAGCTCAGCCAGTTATCCTAGAGACTCAAACCCTGCAACTTGTGTTTGTAAGGCAAACACCTTAGCAATTAAGCCACCCTCCCAACCCTTCCCCTAAGCTCCTGCAAGTGGTGAGAATCAAACCTTGCACCTTATGATTGAAAGGCAAACACCTTAACCACTGCTCCATTTGTCTTTTCAGGTATATGCAGATAAGGGAGTCATAGGTTGGTACTAGGCTATCAGCCCTAGGGCCTATACAAGCCTAGCCATAACAATTCCCTGGCTATTTCTTTCCACATTATTTACTTCCCTGGACCCCTGTCTAGCAGGGTGACTGACGTGATCCCCAGGGTGAATTTCCTTTCTCCCATCCAATCGTCAAGGTTCCTTTTGAAGAGGGCCAAAGAGACACTCTGCTTGACATGTATGGGCAGTCTATTCCAGAGTCTGGGGAGTCTCTGGGTCAGTAACCTATCTCTCCAGCATGTTTTGTTTATTGTGATGACAAGGTTTAGATCCCTGGAGCATGTGGCTCTGAGGGATTGGGATTTATTTAAATGTAGCATGTCCAACAGCTCAGGGTTTGACATGGCCTTGTATGTTAAGCAGAGATCACCTCTGTATATACGGCTCATGCATATACAGTATTGCACTTATTGTTTTTGGACTACATGACTCTATCTGTCTGCATTTCTTTTATGTCTGTTATTTAATAAAATACTCAGTGCCTCAAATTACTGCAACAGTGTATCAGCCAAGTCTAATAAGGAAACACAAACAGCTGCTTAAAGATTCAGTAAAAGAAGTGACAACATCACAACTACAGAAAAACTGTTTAAAGAAAAAAGTGAATTGACTAGTATTGTAAAAACATCAATACAGCATCTAGCTTTGCCACCATTTGGGTTTAGTCAGTGAATGACCACAGTCAATCTATATTGCTCCCTTCAATGTTTTTCAGTTAATTCTACTGCCATCAGTGTTTACTTGTTTAATTTTGTTGATTGACTGGGGTGTCCATATGAGAAAATTCTCTTTTTCAATGGAGTCATAGGGAGAAAAACTGCATTTATAGTACAAAGCAATATAATGAATAAAATAAAAGAAAATAAATTTAAAATACATTAAACAGAAAGAGAGACAAATAAAAATAATGTTAAAAATATACATAGGTTCATAGGTAGGTACTAGGCTATTGGCCCTAGGGCCTATATAAGCCTAGCCAAAAAGGTACCCTGGCTTTCGCCACCCAAGAAAATTATTTTCCTGTGCCTCTGTTGAGCAGAGCCACAGAGGTGATCCCCGGGGTGAATTTCTTATTTCACATCCAATCAAGATTTTTCT
The DNA here is from genome assembly GCF_019279795.1 of Protopterus annectens. NCBI lineage: Eukaryota > Metazoa > Chordata > Ceratodontiformes > Protopteridae > Protopterus > Protopterus annectens. Next base: position 214,950,267 of record NC_056747.1, on the reverse strand, counting down.
TGGAGTGCTAATGAGGAGCTTTGTTTGATATAGATAGGTAGTTTGTTCCAGAGTATGGGAAGTTTCTGGGGCAATAATCTATCCCTCGAGCATGTTCTGTTTATTGTGGTGACAAGGTTTAGGTCCCTAGACTGTGTAACTCGGAGCGACTGGGATTTCTTTAAGTGAAGCATGTCCAACAGCTCTGAGTTTGACATAGCTTTGTATGTTAGACAGAGATTGCCTGTGAGTAGGTGATATGCGACAAAGTAAAGCTGCAGTTTTTTGAGACGGTCTGCGTAGGGCATCTGTTTGAGGCTGGTAATCCTCTTTGTGAGGTATTTTTGCGGCCTTTCAGTTGTTGTAGATGTCTTGTGAGGTACATACCAAAAGGGGTGTTGTACTCTATAATGGGTCTAATGAGTGACAAGTAGAGGGGAACAATGACCTCTTTTTTTCCTGGATGAGAAAACTTTTGTGATGAGGTCTGCCACATAGAAGGATTTCCTGACTACTGTGGCGATGTGATTATCAAAGGAGGGACTACTATATACCTGTGTCCCAAGGTCCCTTATCACACTTTCGGTGTTAAGTAGACTACCACCTATGTGGTAGCTCATGGGTACAGAGTTTTTACCAAAGGGGATGACAATGCACTTTTTGGCATTGAGCTTGAGGCCATGGCTTTGACACCAGGCATCTGTCTCAGTGAGGCCCTTTTGTAGGATATGCACATCGTTAGGAGTTTCGATTATGGCTTCTAGTTTGCAGTCATCTGCGAACTTCATTAGACAAAGACCTTCTGTGTTAGCCTGTACTTCAGAAAAGTAGATACCAAATAAGAGAGGACCCAGGACTGAACTCTGTGGTACTCTACTTGTCACTGGTCTGAAGTCAGATTTGGAGTCTGCTACTTTCACAGTGTGGGTTCTGTCAGTGAGTCAGCTGGCAACCCATCTTGTGACATAGGGATTTATACCTAGTTTAGTGCGTTTATCTATAATTCCATAGTGGGGGATGGTGTCAAAAGCCTTGGCAAGATCTAGATAGGCTGTGTGAGCCACCTTACCCTCGTCTACGGCTTTGGTGACTGCTTCAGAGAAGTCTATCAGGTTTAGGAGACATGATCTGCCTTTTACAAACCAAACTGGGTGGGCTCCAGAGTTTGGAAATTACCAATGTCTTTGTTTATAAGTTCCATGATGATATGTTCCACGGCCTTTCAGACCAGCATCGTTAGGCTAATGGGGCAGTAGTTCCTGTGGGTCCATGGTGGCTCCCCCTTTGTGGAGTGGGATAACTGTCACTGTATGCCACTCAGTGGGCACAAAGCCTGAGGTGAGGCTATGACTGAGCATGGTGCTTAGGTGGGGTGCCAGTTCATTCTGCAGTTCATGTAGAACGCAGCCTGGGATGTTGTCAGGTCCCATGGATGCTGTGTTCTTGGCTTTGGAGGGTGTGTTTTTTACCTGTGCAGCCGTGATTACAGGAACTTTGCATTCTTCCAGTATAGAGATGGGCCCTTTGGGGGGGGGGGGTAAAGTTAGCACTGAACCTATCTGCCAGGATGTTGGCAATATCAGTTGGTTCTGTATATTTAGTGCCATTGTGCTGTAACTCAGAGCAGATCTGAGTGTTGCCATTGAGATTCTTGACATAGCTATAGAATGCTTTGTGGTTGTCTTTAGAATCAGTGGCGATTTTATTTTTGTAACTAGCTTTGGAGGATTTTATGAGGGATCTCAGCTTCTTACTGAGGCTGACCAGGGAGTTCCTCCAGTCATGGGATTTTACTCTTTTTTGCAACAGTTTCTTTCTTCTGTTGTAGAGTTTGTTTATGTCAGGGGACCATCAGATTGACTTCCTTTTTTTGGAGGATAGCATCTTGGTTCTGTTAGGGATAGCACGATCCATGCACTCATGTAAGTGCTTATAAAGTGCATTTGTGTATGATTCAGCAGTCGCACCTCTATTGTCTGTCTGCATGGGTGTTGTGAAGTTTGCTACTTCTGTCTTAAGTATGAAGTTGGCTTTGGAGAAATTTTTTACAGTGGCTTCCCTAATGGGGGGTGGGGTGGGATGTGGATGTCTAGGTTGATTAGCTTGTGGTCGGATCTGGCCAACGGGTGTGGAACACCAGTCACCCATGTTGGTAATGACCAGGTCTAGAATATTGCTGCCCCTGGTGGGGGTGTGGATAAGTTGATCCAAGGCATTGGAATGTATGAATTCCAGAAAACGTTGCGCAAAAGTGTTGGTACATGAGTAGTTTTCCCAGTTAATGGTGGGGTAGTTGAAATCGCCCATTATTAGGATGTTGGCACAAAATGAACCTGTAACTGCTGAAGGTGCACTGCTACAAAGAACAAAAGCCACATTCTGAAGAAGGTATTTCCTAAAGCATTTATCATTTGAAAGGGATTTTATTTTTGTCTTGCCACGTTTTATGTCTCAAGTTTTCAGTAAAAGATTTGTGTTAATCTTTTTGTTGGATTTTAACAAGTTTGCCAGTCGTCTGTGATGGTGTCACTGCTTTTCTCTTTGGATTATTAGGGTGTTGGGTTGTGCCCTAATATTTTCCAGTGTATTAAGAAATGAGGAGTGGGAATCTTGGGGCATGGTGGGGGATCTGTAGCAAGTTACAATTAGGATTGCAGTCTTTCCCAGAGTTAGTTGCACTTGGATAATCTCGGATGCATTATGCTGAGCAACTAGCCTAGAGGTGTGGATATCCTCAATGAATATGGACACGCCTCCACCTTTAGTGTTTTGGTCCAGATTAGGTGGCCAAAAGGTGTGGCATGAATTATAGCCTGGTAATGCAGGGGTGCTCTCTGTAGCCTTGACCCAGGTCTCTGTCACTGTACAGATGTCGATGTTCTCCATTTTAAGGAGTGCCTCGAGTGAAAGCATTTTGAAGTTTAGACTTCTAGCATTGAGTAGCATTACCTTCAGATTTTGCTTGCTTGTACCTGTTACGGTGGTGAATTTGTCATTTGGACCTTGCCTAAAAAAGGCACTATAGGGGTGGGAAGAGCCTTAGCCAGCATCTGGAATCCCAAGGGCAACAAGGTGCAGGACATCTCTGGCAAAGCATCATGGTCTGTTGGTCATGTCATCCCAGGCAAACAGATACTGGATCCCCTTAGAATTACATCAGTAGCTTAGCCAATTGTTGAAGTTAGTCATTTTATCCTTGTACTGTGGTATCATTCTGGGTGATGGCAGGATGCTACTCTGGGCTAGAGTCATACCTGCCTGGGCTACAAGATCGGAGAGCTCCTCCATGTCTCTTTTCATGTAGTCCAGGGAGGTACATCTCAGGTCATTGACACCAACATGGACAATGAAAGAGTCATATTTGTATTTGTTGTGAAGTGACCTGAGTGCGTGCGTTATGTGGCGGATCCTGGCACCCGACAGGCAGCTGACAGTAACTTTCTCCTTGTTTAGCCTGGTGAGTGTAACATCAGTGTGCCTGACTATAGAGCCACCTATGACTAAAGTGTTGGGTAAGTTGTTATGCCTTATGGGCTGTGGTTGAGTGGCACACTAAGTTTGTGGGCTATGTGTCATTTGGGTTGTGTTGGGGGGTGGAGGTTGCTTGCGTTTCTGCTTTGGAGGTCTCTGTTGCTTGAGCAGATTTTTATTGAGAGCCTCCACGAATGTAGGTGTATGTTTTGTGTTTCTGTGTGTGTGTTTTGGTGGTGTAGGTTTTGAGGGACTATGTGATGAGTGTGTTGTGTTTCTGTATATATGTTTTGGCTGTAAAGGTTTTGAGGGACGATGCGATGAGTGTGGTGTGGTGCAAGTGTTTACCTTCTCCTCTTGACTGTCTAGTCCAGTCTTGGGTGAAGAAAGCTTTGCTTCCAGTTTGGCTATATAAGTGCATCTCTCACAGGTTGTAGTGTTGGGTGGTAGGAGGACAGGGTTTTCTGTGTACATGAGGCAATTGCTGCATTGCCCCAACATGCCCAGATTAATCAGGTAGACAGGAGAAAACACCAGGAGCTGTCCCTTAGACATGCCTGGATAGGTGCTTATTTATTAAGTACTGAAAAGTGTTTTCCTCTAGACAAGTGAGGAAAGTTGAGTGTTGTAGTCATTTGTAGCTTATTTAGTGCTTACAATGAGTTCTGAAAAAGTGCTGAGCTCAAAGAAACAGATTTGAGTGCTAAAACTAAAAAAAACAGACTAGTTCTATGGGAGGCCAGGAATAGTTTAACCCTAGCTAAGCGGTGATGCATAACATGTACTTTTTTTAAAAATATAACAGTAGCAAATGAGCAAACTGATTTAAACAAATTAACCAATTAACCAATAAAAAGCTAAAAACTGAGCCCTGTTCCAGCAGTCTTCGATCAGACAAGTTCTATCACATTCCTGCCACTGGGGTGCAGGGGAACCTTCTCCAAAAAAGATGGCCTGGATTAGTGCTCAAGTTATACAAGCAAGGCTAGATTCAGCATGCCTGAATCTAGTATATGCTGCAGCAAACAAGGTGCACCAATTTCAGAAAGAAACAGTTCAAATAAGCAGGCCCAATAAGCCTTTAACCAGAAATTCCCAGCTCAGAAGGGCGGAATCTAGTCTCTCCTCCCACAAGAGTGCAGACCACAAACCTTCTTAATGAAAAATAACTGGCCTGAATCCCAAGTGCTTAAACCAGAACTAATACACTTTTAGAATAACAGACACTGAGCCTTTAATCAGCAATTCCCAACTTAGAAGGATGTAAGCTACCTGTCCTATCACAACAGTGCAAAACACAAATCTTAATGTAAAACAACTGGTCTGAAGCCCAAGTACTTAAACCAAAAGGCTTTGAATAACAGTCACAATTTAATCAGGCTACTGCCAAGCAGTAATAAATGCAGCACAATAAATACAATTGAGTACTTTTAAGAAGAGGCAAAAGCAAAATAAAGTGCAATTTTTTTAAGTAAAGTGCAAGGAGAGAGGAAGGAGGAGCAGAAGAAAAAATCAAGGTTAAGAACCTAAGTGGGTTGGCCTTCTCAAATGTTCTGTCTGTATTAGGTAGAGTGAACATCAGACTGGGAGGGGTATCCCAGATCAAATTGACAGTAGGGGCGGGCAACTGCAAAGCCACCAACTAAAACAATTTCAGGACAGATGAGAAACTGAAAACAATGCCAGAAAATATATAAAATAATTCAGTCAGGCAAAATTAAGACAATGCAGAACTCTGAAAGGTTAACATGCCAAGAAATATACTGATCAATCAGCGATATATTTCCAGATTGTGTGAGAATCACACATCAGCCAGAACACCAGGAGTTTCCAACAGTGTATGCAGGAATTTACAAACAGGTGTATAATGTTTATCCTTCCTCACAGCTTACCATCAGCTTGGATAAGCTTTTCTCATTGTTTACCTTGTCTATTGGACCCAAATTAACCTGCCCCAGGTTCTACGCCATCCACGCCTGAGACTGGTGAGGAGATAAAGGATGCAGGTGGAGAGTCATATACCTGGTCTCCTGCTACCCCCTCCCCCACAGTGGCAGCCTTGTGAGCTTCGCAATTGTTGCCTTTAGGTGGTACATGCCATTCTATTAATATGCTGCCACCTGACACTGCTTATTGAAGTCTGCTGAGGCTGTCACCCCCCCCCCCAGTTGAGAGAGCCATCTTTGGCCTTTCACTTCCATCCTGCCCCCTGTGGCCCAGTCCTGTGCCAGTAATTAAACACTGGTTGTCTAGGGTGTAGTAAGGGCTTTATCTCTCTGTGCCTCAGACTGTTAAGGTATATACCACCAGGTGGTACATGCAAAGCATAGAGACTTTTCCAGTAAACAAGGACTTATATTAAAAAGTTAATATAAATATGCAGGGTAAGTAAAATGAATAAAAAATGCATTGTATGATTCTGAAATATATTCTATCATGTTGCTCCACATGTACACCTCCACTGTGCTGTGAATGTTCCATAAGTTCATGGCTACGTGCTGCTTTACTTGATAGGCACCTTAGATTGGAAGGAAGTTTGTTTTGGAACTTTCCTAACATAAGTAGCCAAAGTCAGAGTATTTAGGTTATGATTTAGCGAAAGGAATAAGAAGGCTGTTACATAAAAAGTTCACAGGTGGAGGAAGGGGCTTGTTGTGCAATGTCTTCAATAGGGCTGGAAAACTTGGTAGACAGAGAAGCTTAGGTGCAGAATTATGAGGACAAAACTACAGGCACTAATTTTAGACTTAGCTGATGAAAAGGTGTAATGGATAAGGCCATGGGGGATGGATTTGGTAGCCACTTATATGGGGTATTTGTAGGATGTCAGGGATTGGATCCTGCAGTGGAAGGATTAAGATATCACAATTTCACTGTGGGTTTCTGCACTGTGTTGTCTTGCATTGTTGGGACTTGTGGTCCGTGGTAGGATTATGGTGCAATGAGTGTTCACCCTGATTAGGCATATCATGTGTTGATTTTGATAAGCATAATTGCCCATTAAATGACCATCACCAATGGCTGGATTACAGGCTGTGTATCCACAGACAACAGGAGGGGATAGAACTACAGGAACATGCATCCAGATAAGATATATAAGGTCCTGAGAACTGCTGTTGGTTGCAAACTGGATGACAATCATGACTGGAAGTGGCAGGCACTATACTGAAAGCTGCTAGTGATGGCGTCTCTCCAGTGGTGTGTAGTTTGGCCTGGGACAGTTTGTCATTGTGCTTCCCTTATTCTGTCTTTTCCACAGGCATATAAGGCATGATCCTCTGATAGTTAACTGAAAGGTGGTTTCAAGGTGTCTCATGGAGGCTCCAGTAGGGGGAGCAGTTGCCAACAGTTACTTAAACAGAGCTAGTTTCATCTTTTCCTCATACTCCATGTTACTTTATGCTTGTTGCTCATCATCCTGCAAACCACTGAGCATGCCCACCCACTCCACAATACTGAGGGTAGTATGGGATCATGCCTCTTGACCTGCACATCCAATGGTTAGTGCCAAGTGCTTTAATCATATCAGGGATTGTCCTGGATTCAAGGCAGTACTAACTTCCTTCATGTTTATCTTTTATGCTGGGTATGTGCATCTCAGAGGCAGTGCACCTTTCAGATGCTGTGCACACTAAGGACATAGGTGTGGGCCTTGAGTGACCCTCAGTAGATGATGTCAGTCATGTACTGATGATGCTGTGTGCACAACCTCTACAGCCACAGAGACCTCTGTAATGTTGGAATTGGTTGACCCCCTCCCCCATAATGTTGCAAACAGTGACACTGTGTTATCGCACCATGACTCATAGTTTCATAGGAGTGTACTAGGCTAATGGCCCTGGAGGCTTTACAAGCCTATCTCATAGAAGTGCCTCGGCATTGTGCCACCCGACGTTAGTTCTCAGTGCCTCTATCAAGTAGAGCCACTCGAGTGATCTTGGTGTGAACTATTACCCATCCACTCATCAAGATTTCTCTTGAAGAGGGACAGCAATGTGCTCTGCTCGACATGTATGGGAAGTCTATTCCTGAGCATGGGCAGTTTTTGGGTGAGGAATCTGTCCCTCCAGCATGTTCTATTGATTGTGGTAATAAGGATGAGGTCTCTGGAGTGTGTGGTGTGGAGAGATTGGGATTTCTTTAGATGTAGCATTTCTAACAGAGCTGGGTCAGATATGGCTTTGTGAGTCAAGCAGAGATTGCCTCTAAGTAGGTGATATGAAACAGAATAGCTGGAGTCTTTTGAGTCTGTCAGCATAAAACATGTGCTTAATGCCTAGGATCCTCTTTGTGAGGTACTTCTGTGGTCCCTCCAGCAGTTGCATGTGTCTACTGAGGTACATGCCAAATGAGGCATTATACTCATGATTGGTCTAATGAGGGAAGAGTAGAAGGAGATGATGACCTCTTTCTTTCTGGATGCAAAACCCTTGGTAATGAGATGTGCCACAAAGAAGGCCTTTCTGACCACAGTGGCAATGTGGTGGTCGAAGAACAGGTTGCTGTTGACCTGCATCCCCAGACCTCTTATAACACCTTCAGTGTTCAGTGGGTTCCCATCGATGTGGTAATTAGTGGGAACTGAGTTTTTACCAAAGGGGATGACTGCACATTTTTTGGCATTAAGCTTAAGGCCTTGGTTTCGACACCAGTCATTGGTCTCTGTGAGGCCTTTCTATAGGATGTCTGCATCACTTGGGGAGTTCATAATGGCTCCCAGCTTGCAGTTATCTGTGAACTGGGTCAGCCAGAGTCCCTTTGTGTTGGCCTGGACTTCTAGAAGTAGATGCTGAACAGAAGAGAACCCAGGACCTGATCCCTGTGGGACTCCACTCATGATTGGTTGGCAGTCTGACTTGGAGTCCGCTACTTTCACACTGTGTGTTCTATCTGTGAGCCAATTTGCAACTCACCTAGTGATATAGGGGTTAATAACTACTTTGGTGAGTTTATCAATAATTCATGAGTGAGGAATGGCATCAAAGGCCTTGGCCAGATCGAGGTAGGCTGCATGCACTGTCTTACCTTTATCCACAGCCCTGGTGACTGACTCAAAAAAGTCAACCAGGTTGAGCAGATATGATCTTCCTTTCACAAAGCCAAATTGCGTGGGGTCTAAAGTTTGGAGATTTCCTACATCTTTGTTAATCGGGTCCATGATGATGCGCTCCATAGCTTTACATATCAGACTCAGGCTAATGGGACAATAATTCCCAGGGTCTGTAGTTGCTCCCCGGTTATGGAGAAGGATGACTGTAGCAGTGCACCATTCGGTAGGGACAAAGCCTGAGGTGAGGCTGTTACTGAAAAGGGCACACAGATGTGGTGCCAGTTCACTTTGTAGTTCATGTAGAACACAGCCAGGGATATTATTGGGTCCCATGGAAGATATATTCTTGACTTTGGACAATGCATGTTTAACTGCGCTGCAGTAATGCTGGTGCCTGGCATTCCTCCGGTATTGTGTTTGGTTTTTTAGGGGGAGAGAGGGTTAAAGTTTGCACCGAATCTGTCAGCCAGTATGTTGGCAATATCTGTTAGCTCAATGTAGGAGATACCATTGTGCAGTAACTCAGAGCAAATCTGGGTATTGCCATGGAGGTTCTTGATATAACTATAGAAGACTTTGTGATTGTTTTTAGTGTCTGCCACAATTCTGCCTTCATAGCTGGCTTTGGAGGATTTGAGGAGGGATCTCAACTTTTTGTTAAGGCCAATAAGGGAGTTTTTCCAGTCTTGGGACTTCACCTTTTTTTGCAAAAGTTTCTTCCTTCTGTTGTAGTTTATTAATGGCAGGGGACCACCGGATTGGCTTCCTTATTTTGGAGGAGAGCATCTTGGTTCTGTTGGGTATGGCTAGTTCCATGCATTTATGTACATGTTCATACAGTGCATTGGTGTATGATTTGGCAGTCATGCAGCTAGTTTCCATTGATATGGGTTCTATGAAGTTAGCCATCTCAGTTTTTAGGAGCCCAAAGTCAGCTTTGGAGAAGTTTTTCAAGGCAGTTACCTTTGCGGGGGTGTGGGTGAGATGTGGCATCTTGCTTGTTACCATCATTGTCAGCCACAGATGCCATGCTGGCATCAGACCTCTTTTGTCATGGTGTGCTGAACCCTCCATGAGTGGAAATTATGACATTGGGAATACATGTGACAGCATTGTCTACGCTTGCACTCATATGCTCCTATATCACCTTTCACATGTATTGTACTACACATTAAAATAAAGCTATAGTGTGGTTTAACAAACATACCTTGTCATGCAGGCTGTTGCAGGTCCAGACCAGAAGTACTGGGGAAGACAGAGATGTAGACAGTCCTTGGTCATTCCTTTAATACACATGTAGTGAAGGGTGTACTGCAATTGATATTACCAAACCAGTGCAGCAGAGACAGAAGGTTGGTGCCAGCATAGGCACACATGTAAGAGGGGCTGGTCACCCTAGCCAGTGGATGAGACCAAAATCTCCTTAGCCTTTGTGATGCTTTTTTTATTTGTGTTCCACCCTCTGTCATCTTTTCTTTTACAAAGTGAATTACATCTGGAGCCTTTCATCAAACATGTTACAGAGCTCTATCATGGTTTTCTGCAGCATTCAAATACTGCCCCAGTCCCTGATGAATCTGTTTCAGATGACACTCATTTGGGGTAGCTTTAGCCAGAAGGTACATATTATGTGTGTGTGTGTATTGCCCTGTAGTTGCACTTTGTTCTCCTGAGCAGTGAAGTTTTGCAGCTATTCCTTCTTTTCATGGCTGTCACAGTACATGTACACCTGTATGCAAAACATGTCAGTCAGTGGGTTTTTTGGTATGGTATGTTGGATGCCCACACCTATGGCCACAGTCCCCTTTTTGTCTCTGTTTATGAGATGCACTAAGTGCAACACACAACCTATTCCAACTTGCTGTACTGTACTCATGGCTGCCTTTATGCACCTGTTGGTCAGGTGCAAATAGTGCTTTACATAGTCTCATCAAATGGATACTTTAGCCATGTCTCAACATGTCAATGGACCTCCAAACTACTTGTGACATATCCTTCACCATCTTTCCATTGTACATGGCTACCCCGGAAAACCAAAGGCAGATGATCAGGTGTTATGCCAGTGCCCTGGGTTCCTTGTTACATGTATGTAGCAATGTTTGCCTCAGTGTGACCCTCATCCATCAGAATTTGTAGTTCATATTGACATACTTAATTAGATGGGATTCCTTTCTTCTGTAAAGCTGCAAGTCCATGAAATATAGAGATTTATCTAATCCACAATTCTACAGTACTGAACAGAGTTACACAAAATGGCACAGATACTTGATATTGCATGAAAATGTGCCAGTTACCATGGCAATTATGCTAAAGAAGTTAGTTGGTGTCCCTGTTTCTGATGGGCTGGCATTTGCCATGCTTGGCACAATGACCAATGGGCATGTGACTGGTATGCTTATGCATATGGCATGTATACAGCTGGCATTATGGTACTATATTCATTCCTAGCACCACAATGCAGTGCTAAAGATCCACAATAGTACAATGTTGCTTTAAGTGCCACGTGATCTACAAATGTGCACCCATGCTGTTAGGACTAAAATTTTGTTCATCATGCAGGCCTTAGTGAGTAGCCTTGACTACTTCATATGCTGTGGAATGCAGAAGTCCAGCATGGTGTGCTATGGAGAATATTTTCTTTTTTTTTTTTTTACGTCAAAACAAGTATCAAGTGCCCTTTCTAAGGCAATATGATGGGCCACTGCAGAAAGAGAATTTCTAGCATGAGCTTCCCAGGATGGTGAGTGATGCCACTGGCAATATCTGTTCTTGTTAGTCATGCCAGCATCACAACAGCAGTGGCCTGAGTGGGCACCACCCAAACCTGATCCAACAATAGGAGGCAGGAGTTGTGAAAGAAATAGACAGAATTGTACTTTATACATATCTTTTTTTCAATACTATTGTTTTCCGGTTGTTATCTTACCTGTTTTACATGCATATGTAAGAGTGCATACTTTGTTTTGCAACATTAATGGAAGAAGAAGAAATGAAACTAGTTGGATGTCACAGAAGGAACAGCACTCTCCTAGCACCTGACTGTATGTGAAGTGTGTGATCATATTAATAGCATATGTGTGTAATCATTTTTCCCCCTTTGGTTTCTGCTTTTTCTGGTCCAGTTGTGCAGGCGGAAGTGAGATCATGCTCTTCTCAGTCTATGCTGCCCAAAAATGTATGCTGTTAGGTCACCACTGGTCACTAGGACTGACTCTTACAAGAAGAATAATGATTTCCTTGTTGGGGATGACCTGGAGGAGGTGACTGGTTTTACTCTATGACAACGTTCAGGACACATGTATGTGAAAGCCCCTCTTCTAAGAGTGTTTTTTGAGGGGCTTGCCTTTATTTCATGGCATCAGCTGTGGAGGTTATTGGTACCATCCCCATCACCATCTGTCCATAACTATGTATATGTCCATCCAATGTGCTCTCAAATGAGTGTCTACTATGCATGTCTAAGTCTGTTTTATCTATCCAATATACTGACGTCTCTCAAAACCTTTTCTACTCTTCTCCGAAGTACAGGTTAACACAGAAGGCCTCTGGCTAATGAAGTTCGCAGATGACTGCAAACTAGGAGCCATAGTCAAGTCCCCAAATGATGTGGACATCCTACAGAATGACCTCGCTGAGACAGATGCCTGGTGTCAGAGCCATGGCCTCAAGCTCAATGCCAAAAAGTGCAGTGTCATCCTCTTTGGTAAAAACTCTGTACCCATGAACTACCACATAGGCAGCAAACTACTTAACACCGAATGTGTGATAAGAGACCTTGGGACCCAGGTGGACAGTAGTCTCTCCTTTGATAGTCACATCGCCACAGTAGTCAGGAAGTCCTTCTACGTGGCACACCTCATCATAAAAGGGTTCTCATCCTGGAAAAAAGAGGTCATTGTTCCCCCTCTACTTGACACTCATTATACCCATTATATAGAGTACAATGCCCCTTCTGGAATATACCTCACAAGACATCTGCAGCAGCTGGAAAGGCCACAGAAGTATCTCACAAAGAGGATTACTGGCCTCAAACAAATGCCCTACACTGACTGCCTCAAAAAACTCCAGCTTTACTCCGTAGCATATCGCCTACTCCGAGGTGATCTCTGCCTAACATATGAAGCTATGTCAAATCCAGAGCTGTTGGATATGCTACACCTAAAGAAATTCCAATCCCTCTGAGCTACATGCTCTAGGGACCTAAACCTTGTCACCACAATAAGCAGGACATGCTGGAGGGATAGATTTCTGTTCCAGAGACTTCCCATACTCTGCTTGACATAGATGGGTAGCCTGTTCCAAAGTTCTTCATTAGCACTCTTCAAGAAAAATCTTGATGAGTGGATGGGAAATAGGAAATACACCCCGGGGATCACTTCTGTGTCTCTTCTCGACAGTGGCACAGGAAAATAACTTTCTTGGGTGGCGTAAGCCAGGGAACCTTGTTGGCTAGGCTTGCGCAGGCCCTTGGGTCGATAGCCTAGTACCTATCTATGAACATAGTCTTATTTACTATATATGGAAAAAAGCTCTCTCTCAACAATTACCCTTCACCCCCCCACACTTTTCATACCTTATGGTTACCCTTGAGTGCTTCCCTCAGCTTGCCATTATTGCCTTTATACGCCCATCGACCCTATTTCCATAACTTTAATATGATGCATAGAGTCGACGTTTTGATGGTCACTATGCTGCTCTTCTTCTGAATGAGCTCAAGATGCAGCTATGTGATGCAACATTAGAAGTACGGACCTGTGTGACATGATTGTGCTAGCCTGCATTCCTTAAGATGTACGTCATGTCAGTTATGCACCCTTCTGTACCACACTGCTCCAGTTATCACACATTCTAAAGCTTCTTTGCTCACTAGCACCACATTTCTCTTTAAGTGCTTTGTTTAAGCTGTTGTTCAACGTCCAATGCATATCTGATTAGTTATGTATCACAGCGACCCCTCTCAAAAATTTGCACTGTACAGTTACGCACTGTTTGTCTAGGAATTTTAGCAATAGGCTTGATTGAATGTGCATTGTTTGTCTATGGATTATAGCCACATGCTTGGTTTAATGTTAGCAAAAAGTGATTTACTATTTTGTTTGGCTTCAGTATTAAATAAATGCTTTTTTCTAGATGGTACCACTTAGCCATGTTTATTATGCATTTGTTCAAAATAAATCTTATTATAAAAAACCTGGGCTGCAGAGATACTTGGGCCAAGATTCATACTAAACTTGACATTTTAAGTTTCCTGGTTAACTGTTGCAAAGACTACATATAAATTAAATGAAATTTTAGGTAAACAACTGTTTTAGTGTAAGTTTATTATAGTATGTTCAGTTAGAAGCAATTCAGTTTATGTATGTCCTGGGATTTTACTGACTTGTCCATGATCCATTAAGCTAGTTTTTTTTTTATAGTGAGCTTGGCATTTTAAAGTTTGTTGACTGACTTTGAAAGGAATGAAAATGAATTTGAGGAAGCTTTTACTTAAATCATAGTTTTTTTAAAGTAAATTCACTACAAATGTATGGTTAAAAGTGAATTATGTTGTGTATATGACTGAATTTCATTATCTGAGACCTATACCATATGGTGAGTCCTTTGTTCATAGTAAGCTGGTGCTTCAAAGTCTGCTGGCTAACTTTGCTTGGGATCATTAACTGAAAGCATTCAAATGAAATAAAAGGATGATGAAGTCTGAAGCAAATGTGCTGCAAAAAAGATCTATTCAAAACCTACTGTTTTGTGTATATGATTGAATTTTATTTTATGGGATGCAACCAACATGATCAGGTGTTTGCTGGCCAACTGTTTAGGCCAATACCTCAGATATGCCAATAATCATGTTTTTGTTTAGTTTATATACATTACTCAATATTAGGTCAGTGTTGCAAATGTCTCTAGTTAAAACAAACTATTTAATTGAGGTGGGCCTTACATTTCGTCTGTTGCAAGCAAAAATTATCATCTGCCTTGTAATGCATGCATGCTTTGGTTGAAGTTTGGGGTTTCCATCTATTTTCAAGTTATTTTATGATAAGGTCTGCACCTCAAACAACTGAATGAAGGACAAGGAATTGAAAGCCTTGGGTTTGAATCGCATGACTGCACCATCTAGGTACATAAATGGGAATGCAATTAGATATGAGAACAAGGCTAGATGATTGGGATGGAGTGAATTTAGTTATTTTACAGTAGAAGATAACAGTCGAGTGCATGATTCAAGGGATTGAGTGGACCATGGTGCCTGGCATCTTGACTGCATGGCTGACCTTTTCTTTTAAGATTGTTTAATGGAATACTTGTGTTTAAAAGCCAAATGATTATTGTAATATGTGCTTTTTTTCCATTTTATATTTGTTGTCTGATTGGACTTTTTGAGAAACACCTCAAGAGGTTTTACCAACACTAACTAAGAAGACTTGAATTTTAAACTATGGGCACCTTATGAGAATACATCAATTATTCTGGCCTGAAGAGAAGAGTTGTCTATAACCAGGAAAACCCAGGGGCAGGGAGGCTAGGAGCAGGCTTTCGAGAACAGTTTTTTTTTATTTAAACAAAGTCATAAATTAGACGGTCTCTACTTCCCTCCCCTAGCTTTTTCGCTCACTCTCTCTCTCTCTGCACATACGTATTTCCAGTCTGTAAGACCAAAATCTCAGAAGAGTGAATGGTCCTCTTTCCTGTTGTTCAGCATACCAGAACTTTATGTATAAGGTCGAGGAACAGCGGGATCTGGGAGTTTGCACTTTACTTGCTGTTTTACAATCTTGGAGTTGTTATATAATTAGCTGTGTGTGTGTGTGTGTGTGTGTGTGTGTGTGTTTGGGGGAGGGGCTGGCATCCTGCAAAAAATTGTTTTTTTTGTTTTTTTTTAATTTTTTTTAGTGCTGTTTTCTCTTTGCAACATTTTATATTTGATAAGTTATAAATATATAGATAGATATAAGTAGGATAGCTATATATTTATATATATATATATATATATATATATATATATATATTTATATATATATATAAAAATGGCTCCCTTGTGTAATTCTCAGTCTTGAAACTATAAGACCCAAAGTACAAGGTACAGCAAATGCTGAACATCACTATTTTCCATTTGACTTTGTCTTCTTTGGAGCAGACAAACCATCCTGAAGCCTTATATGTGGGACAAGCCCCAGTACTCTCTGATGTTAAATATGTCAGCTCTGAAACTGTTCTTTCTCAGTGTTACCTTTTTTTTGAAGATATGGCAATCTCTGCATTTGTATGTGCAAGTTCACATTTTCACTCATTCAGTCTTACTATTCCAGGGCTCTCAGATAGGACTCTTTGAATATCAAATAGTTAAACAAATATACATGCACACACTCACACACATACACACACACTCACTCACACACACACATATACATACACATAAATAGAGACATAAGTAGATCTGACAGACAGACACACACACACACACACACACACACACACACACACACACACACCATGAAGAATAAAGAAATACAGAGTAACTTCTGACAACAGAAGATCCCCATGGATTGTGAGATCTTTGTTTATAATTGTCACTGTGGTATTATCGCTTAATATATAGTTTCAGTTTTCAGTGCTTCAGCTTGTTTTCCTCCACTCTGCCTCTCCTCACGCTCTGCTGCACTTTCTCCTATACATAATGCATATTATATAATTATGGGTGCCATTTGCTTTATCAGATTGGATGTTGATTGAGAATAAATTACTGTGAAATGTGGTAGATTGTGGCAAACATCAACATTTTAACATTTCAGATATGATTATGAACTGTTTGTCGATAAGTTAAGTGTGGGTATGTGAAAGTAATGCCAAACCTTTAGATATTCTGCAGGTGTTGGTAATGTGGATATGAGTGTTTGTGTGAGTGGGGGTGGGTAAGAGTAGGTCTAAGTGAGGGCATAGTTGTAGGGTAGTATGTATGTATGTGTGTGTGTGTGTGTGTGTGTCTATGTTGTCTGTATTAGTGGCAGTGTTACACAAAGGGGTTTTGAAAGGTGAGGGGTAGAGTTAGGGTTACCTGCTTCACCTTACTAATATCTACTAACCCTAACCCCGCACCTTACCTTTCAAAAACCTTTACTGTAACATTACTACTATTCAGTCAAATTTGATCTGAATGTATGGTGAGGTTTTGGTGTTCCAGTCACAAAAGGAATACTTTTGTGCCTGACTTTGGTTTAGATAGTTTGAGTTTTTTGATGCGCTGTAGTTTGGAATGCTGGCACTCATACCTTCACTTTTGATTAATTTGTATTCTGATAATTCACCAGTCACCGCTCTGTCTCTCCCAACCCATCAAGTCAGACATGGTCACTTCACCCTGCCTACAAGTATAGTATTTCACTTCTTTGTCAAACTACCCGGGTCTGTCCTCACATTTAAACCAACATTATCTATACAAGTGGATTCTACTCACACTTCAGACATGTACCTTAGCAAAGGAAAAGCAAGCAAAACGCGAAAACCTTAAGGTGCATTTCCACTTATCCTGTCCACCGTGCTTAATTTTTCGTTTCTATAACTATGCTAAGGCAGGAGGCATCACCTGGGCTGCTCTTTGCTTGACTCTTTTCACTTCACTTCTGTTTAAAAAGGTACACCCCCTTCAGGGTGAGCCGACCTCATCAAACTGAAGGCACAGCATACACTGCTTTACTGTTTCTGGGTGAGCCTACCTCATTAAACTGATGGAACAACATACACTGCTTTAGTGTTATACAATTATTAACATCGCCTCTTTTCTCCAAGTTTTCATTACTGAGCAACTCATGTATTTATACTTACTACTACTTCAGCTCACAGCTAGACACAGGCCTTAACTCATTAACTCCCAAGCCAGTAGATATTATGTTCTGCTTTTCTCCCCTCCCAGCCACGCTCCAGACCACCCATTATATTTGCCCTGATCTCCACCCACTGTCACATCCTCAAGACACACCTCTTAAAAAGACATTTTATCTCACTACCCTCATAGTCAGTACTATAATACTACTGGAAGGCTTAACTCCCATTTAAAACTTCCTGTGCAAACACAAGACATATCCTATTAGTAATAAGTTCATCTTTACACATCTTAATCTATTCTACCTCCTCCTTCCTCCCCCCTACTACCAATAAGAAACATGTTTATAAAACACTTGCACAACCTACCATTATATCACTGTGTTTGCATAACTCCTTCACCAACAAGCCATCACCACAACCCAACAGTTATCGGACAAAAACCTATTTCCCAGCTCACTACTGTCAGAATCACTCTTCCATATGATTTCCAAATATCAGAAGGATATTTCTCTCTGCCTAAAAACACTAAATACTGACCTCATTCAGATTATCCTCTATACCCTGTATAGTCCCCCTTGAGGGTAACATTAAAACCAGCAGCTCCCTTTCTTCAACATTAGAACTGCTCACTTCCTACACTGGCCTGTGCCCTCCTCGGTGCACATGAACTCACAAACAAGCTGGACCACATAAGTGCTTTTATTTACCAGCACAACCCGGACATTTTAACAGTCACAGAATTCTGGATCAAAAAAGACTCCCCCAACTTCTAACATTTTCGAACCTCCTACTAGTATGTCAGTGATGCCAGACCAAGCAAATGATCGGTTGGAGGTTCTATAATTTTGTACAGAAATTAACTAAACCCAAAACTCATTGCTCAAAGAAACTCCTCTTCTGACTCTGGTTCTATCTAGATTTTCCTACAATTTCCAGCTCACAAAGGAAATTGCTGCAGCCTATCTACAACCTGCTACTTCCCCTAGATAAATTCAAATCATTCACTAACACTAACATCCTTTATAAATGGCCCTTTTTCATTTGACATGGGTAATTTCCTAACAGACCTCGGTCTCATTCAACTCATAAAAGAGCCAAAAAGACCTAACCTCAGATCCTCCAAACACCAGGTACTCAACGTAATTATTACAAATACACCAAACTCTATCACCAACATAAACATTCAGACATCACCCCTGAGCAACCACTGCGCAATCACCTTTAAACATTATGCCATCATCATGAAGTGACCACTGCCCTGTCACCTTTACAGTTGACAACCATCCTATAAAACTCGTTTTTGAAGACTTTTAATGTGGCGGTAGAGTAGCATGAACATAGACAAACTCAGAACGTTTCTCACAGCCCATAACGGGAACCATATGCTCTCCTTACATGACCCTAATACAGCAATTGTAAATCTAACCGACTTTCTAATGTGAAAACCACCAAATTTATGAAAACCAGAATAAACTTCAGAAAACAAAGTGAAAAAAAAGACAAAATGATGACTGTCCACACAGATAAAAAGTTAAGCGCTTTCTTTCATTTTAATCGCAATGAACTTCTTCAGAACTGACTAGTAAATCTAAGTATGCATTAATACATACCATTTTCTTAAAGGCAAAAATGTAAGATGTAAAATATAATACTTGACATGTATACAAGCATTGCGCTTTTGTGTAGTGTGGACTTTCTACTCCAACGGAAAGATAAATTTTTCATGCTTATCTACAGTTTTAATAAACTAGCCAAAACCGAACAGCTATCCACTGAACCCAAACACCTTTCAAGTATAAGGGATGAAGCATAGAATAAATGGAAATAGATCCCCACAACTGACAACTGAACTTATGTTATACTATTGCACAACTTGCACAACTTTGCTAAGAAGTCCTTCAAAAGGCACAAAAGAAATCTTCAAAGTAACAAATTATACTCTTAGATTCCCCCAAACCCTTTTGGAAAGAGGTTAACCTACTTGCATGAAGAAAACCTCCTCATGACACCCTAAGGAAGTAATTTTGCTATACCACATTGAATGGTGTTTTTAAATAATTTAGCAATTTTCTATCAACAAACTCCACACCTCCCACAGATCATGGATTGTTCACCACACCACCATTCATCCTCCTCTTCCAATTCAAATTTGTATGTCCCAAAGAAGTGTCTATTGTACTTGATAATATTTCTACTGACACCCCTCATGTATCAGATGACATAACCCCTGGTTCATATATCACTGCATATAGCATCTATGTCCTCTGTTTAATTTATGTCTCTCGCAAAACATCATGCTACAGATTTGTAAATCTGCTCTAATTAAATACCTCCCAAAGTAAACCATCCCATAAGATACCTCTCACTTCTTCCAATACCCATCTTTCCAATTCTGGGCAAATATCTTGAAAGGATAGTCTACATCCAACTCTCCCTCTGTATCCAGCAATACCATCTGCTGTCCTCCAAATAACGTGGATTCTGGCCTGGGTGAAGTACTATGACAGCACTTTTGTCCCTAACTGATGACGTCATGATAAACTCTGATAGTGGCCTCCTTACAGGTGTCCTATTTATAGACCTGACAAAGGCATTTGACCTCATTGACAGCTGTCTTCTCCAGAACAAACTGTCAGTGAGGAAGTCTGTAAATCAGGAAGCTGTGTGTAGACTGATACCCGTATCAGACACTTCAGAGTTCAGAGTTAAAACAGGATCTTTCCAATTAAAATCTACACCTGTTAACAAAAGTGTACCACAAGGATCCATTCTTCTCACTTTCTCGTCTCTATATTCATTAACACACTTCCTTATGATCTCCCCCATTTCCCATGTATCTCGTGTGCTCATGATATGGTTATTTACTAATCAGGCCACTCTCACAGCAGCATTCAGTACCAACTCCCATCAGACTTGCATGAGCTCCATCAATAACTCATAAACCCTAAACTACTTCACAACCAATAATATGCTTTTTGGAACTCCACAAAAAATTCATTGAGCACCTGACTATTTATATGAGTTTGGCCTACACAACCATTCCACAGAGGCAAGGTCCACCTTCAAGTAACTGGGACATTAGCTTGATCAGACACTAAACTTCCATTTCCACACAGGACGCATCACCTGACATCTCTTTTCTGAGTCTCTTCTCACTAGAGATTCATTGAAGATTACCCACTTTAGAAACTAATGTTTGTATAGTACACTACACTCTGCTTTATTGTACATTGCATTGTGCTTGTTCACTGGAATGCACATACACATTTTCTTCTATGTAATCAGCCTGAACTATTCTGTTATTTCTAAAGTTTCTGTATTTTTTATTTGTGAAATGTTTTTGTATTTCATCCACACTGAGCCTGAAATTGGTCAATATTGATCAGTTCACTACTCCAGTAAACAAATATATACAGTACATAAATAAACTCAGCATGTAGTCACACGTATGGAAACATTCCAAATAGTTGTGATCATAATACTGAACACTTAATGCTGGAAGGAGCGATTGAATAGTCATAGGATTGCTTCTAGCAGCATTACTTTTGAGGGGAGAATTTGCCCTTTTCCTGTTTTGCATGCTCCTGGAGTTGGTATATAGGGGTATAGGTGGTGCAGCCACACACATTGAAGGTGTAGGGGGGCTTCATCTCCCTGCAAAAAAAAAAAAAAAAAAAAGTTTTTTTTCTTATTAGTCAGAGTTTTGATCCTTTGGAATCAATATTTTGTTGTTTGCTATTTTTGTACTGTTTAGATTTTGAAGTACAGTCATGCATTGTTATTGGATTGAATGCATCCATAAAGACTTAAAAATTAAAAAAGTAAGGATTCATGGGCATTCAGAAGCCATGCAGCAGAAACACTGCATATCCTTAAGGAGTTCTTTGCATATATCTCACAGGCCTCCATTACAGCAGGTTTAAGGTATTACACAGTGAAAACTCTAGCTTGGCTTGAGCTGTTTCATAAAGGTTTAATCAAATTTCAAGAATGCAGCATTATATCAAAGTTAAATTCTCTGACTCCTGCCAAGTTATTTGGAAAAGTGCTAGTCAGAATATTTTAACCATATAAATGAATGGCTTTGATCCTGTCACTCTACAATGTTAACATCAGAGTGGTGTGTGGTTTGGTTGTGAGGCATGGGCATTTGTCTAGTTCTCCACTGTAGTGTAGTCATATAGCTGATATATTTAAAGTAGTGGGGGGTGTGGGTATGCAGAGGGATTGCACCCTCTCTGCAAAAATATTTATTTTTATGTTTTTACTGGTTGATTCAGTGACTTGGGTGGAATTCCGGTATTTTGTTGTAATGAAGTTGATCTATTCATTTTCCAAGGATGCTGCTATTAATGAACTGATACTGAACTTATATATATATATATATATATATATATATATATATATATATATATCTATATGTATACACACACACACACACACACATATATATATATATATATATATATATATATATATAT
>NC_056747.1:214823870-214927966 GCF_019279795.1 Protopterus annectens | reverse complement strand
TGATATATGTTTGTGTATATATATATATATATATATATATATATATATATATATATATATATATCCTTTACCTAAAGCATATTTAGACACTGTTAGTGAAAGTAATAATGACTCTACAACTATGGGTAGTCTGAAACAAAATGTTAATAATAAACAGATTAGTAATGTGAACTCTTATGACACTGAATTCCCACCATTAAGAAGGTCAGAAAGGATTTTTAATAAAAATCAAGGAAGATTAGATAAATCTGATTTTTTAGGGGACAGGGTGGAAGGGAGATTTCGATACAATTATCGAAACCCAATGAACCGACGAAAGAACAGTTACGAATAATTGAGGTGGCAAATGTGAACAACCTGTCTGAAGACATTATTTCTGATGATGGATTAGTATTTCTCAAAAATGGGTTTAACATTTATAATTATGTAGGATTAGAGCTGGGTAAAGGATTGTTTCATTTATTAATGAGAGGGTTAAAGTTTGTTCCAATGGCTAGAGAAGATGTTAGTAAAACCTTAATAGAATTGAAAATATTTGTTAGGAAATTAAATCTTAAGGTGTTAAACAGAGATAGTAATGAAGGAAATACTCCCAAGAAAAAGAATATGATAAAGAAAAAAAGTTGTTATAACCCCCCTTTATTACCTATCCTAAGTTCCTTTGAAAGTGTATGTTCTCAGGAAATATACAAAAAGCTTAATGAACATAAAAGGAGAGTTTTTAATTTGATTAAGGACGAATCATCTTAACGTGATGATAAAGTTAGATATATGAAGCCTGATAAGGGAGGGGGAATGGTAATAGTTAATAATGTGGACTATCATAATAACATTTTTTGTATGTTAAATGATGGATCTAAGTATGAAATGGTTTCAAGGAATGAGATAAACTTGGCCCATAGGAAGATTAAATTAATACTGGAGGACTCATTATTTCAGAGGGTGATTAATGAGGAAGTATTTAACTTTCTGATGGTGGAACATCCAACCATTCCACTTGCCTTTGGTATTCCTAAAACCCATAAAGACTTGGTTGATTCACCCTATAGACTTATTATTCCTGGTTTTAATAGTATTTTGTATCCCTTGGGGGATTTTATTGATCGAGTTGTTAAAAGTGCTATATCACCAGTGAAGCATATTTTAATAGATTCCTGGGACTTTTTAAAAAGAGTGAATAATGAATGTTATAATGATGACATTTGTTTCTCTACTATGGACGTGGTGGACCTATATACATCTATTCCCCATGATATAGGTCTGGAAATGTTCCAAGAAGTTTTGGATATGGAAAGTAGTTTAAGTAGTAGTATGATTAATTTTATATTAGAATTGATGGAGTTAGTATTAAAATATAATTTTTTTACATTTGGGGGAGAATTTTTTAGACAGGTTAGGGGTGTTGCGATGGGTAACTGTTGTGCCCCGACATTTGCTAATCTTGTGATGTATAGATGGGAATCTATGTTTTTATTTAACTCACCCCTTAAGGATTGTTGGCATCTATATCTAAGGTATTTAGATGATGTGTTTATTTTATGAAAAGGTGAAGGATCACATGAAAAGTTAATGGATTTTTTAAACCAAGTTTGTGACTATTTTAAATTTACTGGATGCACAAATAGTGAAAGTATTAATTTCTTGGATGTTACATTATTTAAGGATTTTAATCTAAAAAAGTTTCAGTCTAGTTTGTATAGGAAGCCCACATTTTCTAACGACTACCTGGAATTCATGAGTAGCCACCCTAATTATGTTAAAAGAAATATAGTAAAGGACGAAAAACTAAAAACTGAAATAATGTAAATAAGCGGAATCGGACAAAGCAGCAACAGCACGGACTGTTTATTAATAGTGATAGTAAGCGCTTTCGGCTAAGGATATTCCTCCGCCTTCTTCAGACTTGTACAATGACATACTCAAAGCACAGCTTTTTATACAAAACAGGAAGCTAATTAAAAGTAATTAAAGTAGTTAATTAAATTAAACACATAACTAACTACATCCCAATATTTTTAAAGGGCTAATACATTTAAACAACAACAACATTTTTAAATTGTAATAAGAATACTAACTAAGACATATTCTCTACATAAACTTCTTATAAATAAACATTTATATTAATAAAATATTTATATTAATAAAATCAGGACAACAACATGAAATCCAACTAATGTCTCCACTCCTACAAAAATGTAAGTATATTATTATGTAAGAAGTTGTGTATGATTATATAACACTACATCCTATGTAAGGAAGATAAACTAGTAAGGCCTGAATTAAATCTTCAATTCGAGAAATGTGTGTATATATTAATAGAATAATGAAAAACTTTATACAGGGTCAAATAGGCAAGAATTAATAATAGTATCTGAATACAATAAGGCTGGCTTACTAAAGGGTATAAAATTCACCAATCCCCTCAAATAATTACTGACACACAGTTTAATTAAATGATAGTTTTAAGGAGCCAAGCATCTGAAACTCTGTTTATCAAAATTCGATAATTATGTGGCCTGTTTTTATGTCAAGGGCAAGTTTGATGTTTATAATATAAGTTTTAGGTGTGGGAGGTGTTTGATTCCTACAAAAATAGCATCTCAATATGTTTTTATTTCGAAATGCTAGGGTTAAAGTTAAAAACGTATTAACTGATAACTCCATAAATTGGTGAATAATTTTTCATAACTGCTATAAAGTTGATTATTTTGTTAATACATTTTAGTGTAAGGGATCAAGGCTGTGATTTTCTAACATATGTCACCTGTAACTCAGGGTGAGATTATTTTAGTCTCTATTTGTCTACTGTATGACTTTAAGCAAGTTACTTAACCAGTCAATATTCCCATTTCTTCCAGAAAACAGGTTTGTGCTAAGTGGGTTTACCCAGATAATAAATATTATCTAGATAATAAATAAAACAAACAAGAAACCAACAACACACAAATACAAATAAACAAGCTGCAGGACAACAGTGGGTGAGCAGTGCAAATCTCTGCAAAGCAGACATCCATAACTTTAATAAGCAAAGGAAAAGTTAGGAAAGAATTTCCTTATGGAGATGCCATTGGAGTCATTAGAAATGCGTGTTGTTTAATTGTTGGGATTACTTGTTATTCTTTGGCACACTATTTATAACTTTCCTACCTCAGACCAGTCTAATGATACCCATTCAGGTGGACATGTTTGATTACTGCAAGCCTCCACCATCTTGGGTCTTGACTTTGGACAGGCATCATCATCCAGTGCCTTAGTCTCTGTTGCAGAAATTCTTCTTTTGCATACAACACTCCGTGTGCGCAGTCCTCCATTGCAAGTCCGACTACATTCTGACCACTCTCCCACAAACCAGCTGCAAATACAATAATGAAGAAAGGAATCACTTTTATTTTTAAAAAGGCTGTGGCTCATAAATACAGCATCATTCTTATTAATATACAGCAATCCTAGAATTTAAAATCATTACTAGGGCATATTAGTATCTAGAAAATATTTTACACTACTACATAGGGATTATCTAACACAAATTACACTGAGGATACCAAAAAGACACAAAATGATTACAGCTCAAGAAATATGGCACTAAAGCAGCAATCAAATAGAAATGGACAGTTCAATAAAGTGCATAAAGCGCTTTTCGTTTAATCAACTTCCTCAGATGCATAAAAAGTTAAAAAAAGATCACAACTTATAAAACCATAATAACAAAACACCAGTAGGACAGCCACAGCAATAAAAAAATCTCTTTTAATGCTGACATAAACCATAAAAGTCCTATTTTATGGTTTATGTCAGCATTAAAAGAGATTCTTTATTGCCGTGGCTGTCCTACTGGTATTTTGTTATTATATACGCTTGTTTTCCAGTTGGGACACTTGGTTTTCATTGGTGATTTTGTTTCTAATAACTTATAAAACCATGTGATAAACAGTTAACCATTCAGTATACTGTCTTGTGACATCATCAAATTAGCTAAATATTAACCCTTTCTTAACACAAGGGAAATGCAATGATAGTACATATAAAGTGTGCCCTGTTCCTAGAATGCTGCATTTATTATTACAACACTAGTAGCTAACTACAAAGTAAATGACTGCTTTAACATATGCAAATATTACTAAAAATCATATATTTATATGAGTATAATAATAAATAAAGGGATAAAAACATCCATATTAATTGATATACAAATGTATATATGTATATTATCAAATTCACCACTATGGCCGTGGTGGTCCAGCGGTTAGCATTACTGCCTCACAGCAAGAGGTTCTCCGGTTCAATCCTCGGCTGGGGTGCCTTCTGTGCAGAGTCTGCATGTCCTCCCTGTGGTTGTGTGGGTTTCCTCTGGGTGCTCCGGTTTCCTCCCACATCCCAAAGACATGCTGTAGGTGGATTGGATTCTCTAAATTGGCCCTAGGTGTGAGTGTGTGTGCCTTCTGTGGAAGGTTTGGCGCCGGGCTGGCAACTTGATACTGTAAAACTCCACTGCCAATCATGAGCAGACATGTGATCCATTTTGGTGACCCCTAACCGGGAAAAGCCCAAAGACGAAGAAGAAGAAGATCAAATTCACCACTATATGCTGCACCAAGAACTGGTGGAGCATAAACAAAATGGAAAAACTAACAACCTAAAGGAACAAACCAAATAACTGATACTGTATTAGCACCTAGGCTACTAGTATGTTGAAAAGTGAGTACATACTGCAACCAGACAATAGACAAATAGTAAATACCCATGGCAATTATAAATAAAAAGCCCTGTTATCTGGTCAAACTTTTCAATTTCAGCATACATTTAATCGAACACGTCAGTATGCATTTAAATGGATCTGCCAATACCATTCCAATTCTTCAAGTTTCAATGAGGTGGGACCACCTCGAATGTCCTGTGTAACATGATCAATTATTTTGAATTTAAATTTGTGGTCTGGTGCAGCTGAAATATGTCTAGCTAGTGCATTGTCTATCTTCCCTTTATTTATGGTGTATTGGTGTTCATACACACCTTCACGGAGCCTATGCTCCATCTTCCCACTATACAATGCTGGGCAGGACTGACACTTACCTGGATAAACCACAAATTTAGAGTTGCAGTTAAATCTATTTTTTATTTTGTAGGTACGGTCATTAATCAAAAAAGTGTTACCCACATCTATAAATCTACAGTAACTACAAGACTCACATTTATACATCCCTGGAAATTTGATAGACTGCATCTTATTTGACTCCAGTAAGTTCTTTATGTTACATTCTCGCCTATAAATGATTTTGGGAGAGCAACCTAATTTATTGAACATCACCTGGTCACCTCTAAACAATTCCCAATTTTTACGGACTGAGTTTAATAGGTTACTATCTAAGCTATAAGTGCTAACCAAGCTAAGGGTAAGTCTGACTGGGTGTCTGACCTACTTGTTAAATAAAATATTACTGATCCAGTACCCATAGATAAATTTAGATCTAAGTTAGAACATAAAATTGGTGAATAAATTCCTGCAAATATTTTAGTTTTTTACTTCGGTAATAAGGTAATCAATTAAGTCATTTGGATATGCATGAGCTAATAACATTTCTTTTAACAGGGAACATTCTGAAACAAAATCTCCATCCATTGATATAATCCTAGCTGCTCTCACCAACTGGCCTTTGATGACTGAACGTTTCTGATGGTGTGGGTGGCAGCTAGAATAATGGAGAAAAGAGTTAGAGTAGGTGCTCTTCCTGTAGATTTTTGACAGATAACAGTTGTTAGCCCTGTCTTTCCTAAGATTAATATCCAAATAGGCAATTTCTTCCCTATTAAATGTGAACGTAAATTTCAAAGAAGATGTGGTGTGGTTGAAGTATTCAACTAGTCAATTAGCATCTACCAAATCTCACTTAAGTATGATAAAAATATCATCCAAAAAGCAGGTGTAGAATGAAATCAGAATTTATTTTCAAGTAGGAGGAATGTAAAAACTTGTTTTCCAGAATGCCATCACCAAATTTACCAGACTGGCTCAACAAGGGGAGCCCATGGCAACACCTATTTTTTGTAGAAAGTATTCTTTCTCAAAGACAAAATAATTGTGCGACAAAATAATGTCCAACAACTCCGATACCAGTGAAATTTCTGTTTTGGGAGGCCCTTTCCTTCTCAACATCTGTTCTAGCTATTCAGTGCCTTCCAGATGTGGAATAGATGTGTATAAATCTTTCACATCTCTGGTGAGAAAATTGTAAACTTCATCGTATCTTGGTTCACTGATCTTCAAAAATTACCAGGAATCTTTACATACTTGACTCTCATCCATCAAGCATCTTTTAAGTATGGAATCCACAATTGTAGCACATGGATAGGTAACAGAGTCCCATCCATCCACCAAAGGCCTCATCAGTGGATCAAACAGATCCTTATGGATCTTGGGGATGCAGATCAGTATCGGAATCTTGGGGTATGGCATAGACATATAGTTGAACATATTGACATCTATACGGGCATCGATAAATAAGTCATTTAAATAAGCCTTAATACATTGGTAGGCCATATTAACCTCACTCAGGGATGCTACCTGTAAGCCTCACCTGCTAGAATGACTTTCATATGCTTTACATAATCACATTGGTTCATAATGGTTAGAACAGCCCCTTTATCAGGCCTAGAAATACGAATTTTGAGAGATCTTAACAAGCTGAGTTCTTCCCAGTCATCCTTGTTAATATTCCTACTATTAGAGTTATTCCTAAAATTTCTCACTGCAAATCATAAATCTAATTCACACAAATGTTCAAATGTCTGTAACATCGGATGTAAAGGTGGGTTGTATATGCTAGGAACATGTAATGAACTGACAATTTCTGGACCACTACTACTATTTCCCCAAATATTAAATTTAGGTTTAATTTCCTAGTAAAATTCTTAATGTCCAAAATTGTTATGCAGCATTGATGTGTTGCGAAGGTACAAACATGTAGCCCTTAGCTAAAAGTTCAACAATTTTGGGATTAATATGTACTGTCAAATAATTAAAGATTTGAAAGTCACCAGTTTTATTTTTAATGATAGTCAACCCATCATTCAAATCAGTGTTCCCACCTAACGTTTCTTTTTGTTGTTGTATTTTCAATTGTTCTTCTTGTTGTAAACTCAATTTGATTGTTTGGGTATAGCTCCTGACTGATTGATTGTAACCTGTTGTTGTCCCCCACCATTCAAGTTCTGAATTCTTTCACTTCTTCTTATGGAAGTGGGCTCGGTAGTATCACCCTGATTGGAGGGTAAGCCATATCTCTGGGGCACTGGATTTAAACTCTAGGTTAAGACCCCTTCCTGTAGTTGATCTTGTATTCTTACAGGATGATTAGGTGCCCAAGTCTGTGATTTTGGTGGGCTAGGATAAGCCAACCCATTATCATAAGCTGTGCGATCCCACTGTAGTTTTTTTTTACTTTTGTTGCTTTTAATTTCATCAAATACTGGTCTATGCTGGTGAAAATTCTGGCATAGTCATATTGGTATCTAATAAAGTCCACATGTACTTTAACAGCATGATCTAGTTCAGTCACTTCCTTAGAGATAGTATCAACCCATAAGCCATAATGTTCAATCATTAGTTTCAGTAGCTGAAACCCGTTTATCAAATAAATGAAGCAGGTCTGAGTGAAACACAGAATTATTTTCAAGGCCAGTTGGATACTGGAATCTCCTTAAACCCTTGGGCACTACACGTTGTTGCAGGCATTCTTTGAAATATGAAATCTCAAGCTGTAGCTTTTTTAACTTAACTAATTTAATGTCTACAGTTTAAGCATGTTAGCAGTATTGGTAGTTTCATTACCTCCAGCCGGTTGTCCCCTAGATGAGCTGTGCACATCAACAGAAAATGAGAATCCTCCATTCAACCAATCCATAAAAATGGGGACCCCAATAAGCCCCGAGGTAATGTTGTCTTGTTGAGCATGAACAATGGTTCCTTCTTCCATTTGTGAGCTCCTTGCGACAAACAAATGCTCACTGGTGAAGTATTACTCATATTAAAATGCACTCGCATAGGTAGTTGCACTTGTTTATTTTTAACAGCAGTTTATTGATCCGTTGGCTTGGCAGTAGATGTCGACAACAAATTACAAAGCACACAATGTTGTTGATCTAACTGTTCTAAACGTGAGGTCAACGTTTCCATCCATTTAGACATGACCTCTATAAGCACTGTCAAGTCCCCTGATTCAGCTTTATCCTGAAGCTGGGAGAACATACTCAGACTGCTGACCCCTCCAGATGCCATGAAACAAACTGGATACCAAAAAGACACACAAAATGATTACAACTCAACAAATATGGCACTGAAATGGCAATCATTTCACTTGTGTTAAGAAAGGGTTAATGTTTAGCTAATCTGATGATGTCATAAGACAGTATACTGAATGGTTAACTGTTTATCACATGGTTTTATAAGTTGTGATCTTTTTTAACTTTTTATGCATCTGAGGAAGTTGATTTAAACGAAAAGCGTTTTATG
The DNA here is from genome assembly GCF_019279795.1 of Protopterus annectens. Taxonomy (NCBI): domain Eukaryota; kingdom Metazoa; phylum Chordata; order Ceratodontiformes; family Protopteridae; genus Protopterus; species Protopterus annectens. The sequence continues at coordinate 214,919,460 of NC_056747.1, read as the reverse complement.
CACTTTATTGAATTGTCTGTTTCCATTTGATTGCCCCTTTAGTGCCATATTTCTTGTTTTACAAATTACACTGAGGAACAACACAGTTTATCATAATGTGGCGTCTATTTTTTATGTTGTAATTTTAATTTAAAAATGTAACTGCAATGTGATTAGATATCTCTTTCAAATGACATTATCTCCTACTAAATGTCCGGCAAAAGCTTTTATAAGCCATTGCATTCAAACTCATCCTGTTTTGCCAGAAATCCTCCCAGTAGAACCTGTTTGCATGTCTATCCCTTCATTCTCTGCCATCAATCACCAAAACTCCCTCTATTCGAACCCAAATCTCCATCCTTCAACAACTCTTCCCTTTATGATTTTCCTCCTCAGTGTGATAGAACCTCATCCTTTAAACACATTACACTTTTTTACATTATGTCACACTAATAGAACCACACCCCTTAATCACATTATACTTTGTTATATTATGTCATGCTGATAGAACCACACCCCTTATTCACATTATACTTTGTTACATTATATCATGCTGATAGAACCACGCCCCTTAATCACATTATACTTTGTTACATTGTCATGCAGATAGAACCATGCCCCTTAATCACATTATACTTTGTTACATTATGCCACGCTGATAGAACCACACCCCTTAATCACATTATACTTTGTTACATTATGTCAAGCTGATAGAACCACATCCCTTAATCACATTATACTTTGTTAAATTATGTCACGATGATAGAGCCACGCCCCTTATCACATTATAGTTTGTTACACTATGTCATGCAGATAGAACCATGCCCCTTAATCACATTATACTTTGTTACATTATGCCACGCTGATAGAACCACGCCCCTTAATCACATTATACTTTGTTACATTGTCATGCAGATAGAACCATGCCCCTTAATCACATTATACTTTGTTACATTATGCCACACTGATAGAACCACACCCCTTAATCACATTATACTTTGTTACATTATGCCACAACAATATCTTTTAAGTCTATATTAGATCACCAAATGCTTAAAAAAGTGAACGGTGATTAATTGACCATATGTAAGCGAAAGCTTACAATTTCGAACTGTCAGAACAGCAATTTTTTTTCCTAGGGAAGAAAATTGCTGTTCCAACAAAAAAATAAATAAATAAAACACCCACCCCACACCCTCCTAGTTAAATATACCAACTCAGAGACCGCACAACAGTGCCGAAAACTGCCAAGTAAAAAAGCGGCCAAGCAAATTCTTTCCTAGGGAAAGAATTTGCTTAAAAGCCACTTCAATATTTTGCCGTTTCAGGCTTTTGAGTTCAACCAAGACGCATTCGAAAGAATGCGTCTTCGGTCTTCTGATAAGGAACCTATCTTTTGCATCCTTTCCTTTTTCATCTTTATTGGCTGAATTACCTTTTTTAAAATTAATCAGTTTGGCTTATTCTACCTGTATCTGCCTCTCTCTCTCTCTCCTTTTACAAACTTCCATGTCTCAGCAACATGCCTGCTGGTATTAGCGTTTGACCTCTGCCCACCTTAGTTATATTTTTCTGACTCCTTACCTATATACAAAACTGATAACTGAGAAATATGCTATAATTAGCCCCAACTTATTCACTCCTACTTTTCTATATGCTTAGCCTGTTCAGACTTCCAAAATGGGTTTCAGTCCAGCTCCATGACCCAACAACCAGCTCTGATCTCTGTCTACCCTTCTTTAAACAGCCTTACCAGAGCATAGAACCACGTGTGAATCATCCACAGTTGCTGACCTAAACCAGTAATGGGATGCTTAATCATTTTGAAAGTTCTTATATTCCCACCTATTCCTTGTTCTGTAGTATACAACACCCCTGTTTTTTCCATCCTTATCTCACCTACTCTCTGCCATCCGTTCTCTCCATTTCAGTGTTTCCCTCTTCCAGTTTTCTCTTTTAGTCTTACTATATTTACCTTCTATGCTTTTCTCTCTCCATCTTGTAACTTTTACCAACGTCTAACAGTATCTCAGTCTTCTATATTGCTCCCAGTCTAGCTTTGCCTCCCCTGAATCTTAAGTTAATCCTTAACTTTACACTCACATCTTCATCAGCTGTTCATCTTTCATTTGTTCCATTTTCTACAGCCAGTTTTTGCTCACACATCCCTCTTAAGCATCCATTATATATGCAGCAGGCTTCCTCCTTCCACAGTGTTGCACTCTAATCCTTTTCCCCAATAAATTCTCTTCCTGTATTTCACAATTTCCCTAATTTGAGTGTCTTAAGTACTTTTACCTGCCCACTCACCTTCATTTTTTTTATTGAAGATCTTTCCATTTACACTAGTAATTGTTTCTCCCTGTTATAACAGGTGCTGACTTTGTGGGAGCATGGGTGAAATTCTTGGCTAGGCTTATAAGGGCCTCCAGGCCAATAGCTTAGTATCATCCTATGAACCTATAAAACCCTGATTAAAGTTATATGCTGCTACTAAGGATCAATTTAAGACTGCAAGGAAGGCAAACCCCAGTTCTGACTTTCCACATTCTTTACTTCCAATCACTATTACCATTCTGTCTCTTTATATCACTGATGGACTTCTGTCCCTTGGATACCTAGGGCATATATAAACATGAGCAATAAAAGCTCCAGGAGACGTACATTTATTCAGTGGTGCAGCTTTTCCTCACCGCAACATAAATCCAAACCCATTTTAAATAGTGTTACAGGTGAGGAGTACCTTCTGCAAACAACGAGTCATTAACATAGACCAATCAGATCAACCAGTTTGTATAAAAACAAGCCTCACTTGATCATTCAAGTCATTAACATAGGCTTTAAAGAAAAGCACTTGCTTAATCTATAATTTACATAAGCATCCGTAACTGCAAAATTTCCATAACCAAAAAGACTATAAGCTTAGTTTCTGAGCTACAAAGATGGTCTGGAAGCTCTATCCCTTTGTTCAGTGTCTTACCGACTTTTCAGGGAAGATGTCTGTCTCTCTTACTACACCTTTATAGATCTGATTATCCTGGGTCTTCTGCTTCTCCACAAGTCCAATATCTCTGCTAGTACTAGATCCAGAGACCTAATTCTTCGCCACCAGATAAATGAACAATCATGCTTGGACAGATTTATAGCCCAGTGCCTCTCAAACTCCTGGAATAAACATCCCCTGCATATTAAGCAGTGCAACTCACCATCTTCCTTTAAACAAACTATATGAGTGGGTTGGTATCTTCAAATTTACTCTACAATTGAGTGGTATGGCCTTCCTGGCTAAAGGAGATGTGGCCTGAGGGAGGGTACCGGAATGATGTAAATGGTTGTAAGACCTCTGGCCTTGGAATATCTCTGAATATGTTAGAATCTGCATTTAAACTCACAAAATAATATTTCATTAGCCATTTCCACATAAAAGTTGGAAACATGCAGGATAATGTTCTATAGATGTTCTATAGATGTAAAGATTTCTTTGAAGAGAGGAACATGTTTGTGTATCTGCACTACATATTAGAAATGCGTTACAGTTAGCAATTATTTTGTATACCATGCTATTAGAATAAAGGATTTTAATGCTTAGGCAGATTACAACAATGCCTAGGTTCATAAGTAAGTATTGGGTAATTGGTTTGCAGACCATTACAAGCCTACTTCTCTCTAGCCCCAGAGATTACAATACAGGATAGACTGTGGGAGAATTTGAAGCTGCCCATCCAGTTATCTAATTTTTCCTTGAATTTGACATGGGTACAACTCTGCTGAACATATTGGTATGTGAAAAGACAAACAAAAGCTGCCCTGAGGTCAAACAGTGCACAGGGTAACAAAATATTCAAAATGCAGAGGATATTCCCGGCATAGAACCACAGCAGAGGAACACAATCAGCATCAAAAAAACTCCAAGGAAACTGTAGAAAACAGCTTTAATAACCAATGATAATTGCTTTTGCAATCTCAACAGATCACTTCTTCAGACCATCTACAGTTTTTGTAGGTGTTGTAGGCTAAGTAGCACACAATAGTACCACTAGGGGCTGCTACAAGCTACATTTATGGTGCTAGGCATGCTAGTCTGAGCATTAAGCAGTTCTGTACAGTTTGGTGCATCTGTATGTAATATGGGTCTAATTACTGTTCAGATTTGGTTATGTTGAGTTATATTAGGTAGAGTTGCAACTCTGAGTACCTCTCTATGGAGTACATATTGCAATATAAACTAAACAAGGAAAATGAAATAGCCAATGAAAAACAGCTAAAGCTCCAACATAGTATTTATCTTCCCAAAACTGCAGTAATCACCCCAATTGTTTCTAGGTCTAATCACTATACTTTTTAGATGACCCACACAACTGGCCAAAACTGGCTTTTTTGCTGTACATTTGAAAAGTGACTAAAATATATGGCAAATAAGTGCAGTGACACTAATTATTCCACTTAACAACAAAGAACCCATTTGAAAAACAATAGAAATAATAAAATGCCTTCAATTAATAGCTGTAACTTCATTTTCAAAGAAAATGTAGTAAATGCAATAAAACATTAAAGGAACCACTCTAAACAAATTTAAATATGTAGTTGACTTTAAATACAGTAGAATACATGTGTTTTCCTTTTCTTTTATGCAAAATGGAATCAAATCACCATTTTACTTGATTTTAACTTATGCATGGGGCTCATGCAGAGAAAAACATTATAAACTAGATAAGACAAAACTGATAGAGTGATACCTCAGGCACAGGCATATGGTATACATGAATTCATAGAACTGATTTTATAATTTTCTATTTATTCTGCAAAACAAAAAGATTGTTTCCTGGAAGGATTAATAAATAATGATCACTGTTAGAAAAGTATGAAGCATATAGGAAAAATATTTAAAAAGACTTGTACTAAAGAATATAATTATTGTATCAAAACATTGGGGATTAAATTTGTTAAAAGGAGGAGGAATAATAATAAATAAAGAAATAAGTGTATAAGAACTAAAACTTGCTTCAAAATAAGTTAATACAGAAGGATGACCAGGAAGAAATTATGTTCCATATATTTCCAGAAAAGTATCTTGGAAAATTTAGAAATGGACCTTTTTTGTTACAAATAATAAAGGGATTGTTTAGGTATGGGATTTGGAATGAGGAAATATGTGTTGGCTATATTTAAGGGGAAATGCTAATGCAAAAAGCTTTAGGTAATGTAGATTGTAAATCATTAGTTAAGCATTAACAATGTAACATTTTAGAAGTAAAATGTATGGTATATGCAAAGATAATGGCAGTAAATGTAGGTTATTAATAAGGATATTAATGGAAATGGGAAATCTGATAATTAAGTAAAGTACTGGTATTATTTATAATAAAACACAATGCATTTCTTTTTATTTGATGGCATTAGTGACCAAAGAATTACAGTGTAATATTCTGGAAATAAGCTTAGATAAATACCGGAGAAACAGTTGTCAAATTTATTTCAGAATAATGAATTTATACTTTTGGAATTACTTTTGGATTTATAAATATAGAAAGTTAACAATGGAAGGAAATCATATGGATGATCACAGCTGCTATTACTTTATTTCATCCTATATCCTTTAGTTAGATGTTTAAATAATTTAGAATTTTCTGATTTTAGAAGTAATGTAAAAAGGCATTTGATCTATCTGAAAATGTTGGAAAGGAAATTATTGCTCATTTTATTTTGTGGGATATCAATTAATTCACAGTTAAATGTGCATTGTTTTTCCTCTAAAGAATGTGTTTATGTATAACTTCATTTGTGGTTTCTGCATCCTGGTATATTTATTATATCCTGATAATAATTCAATAATTGAAAGACAGAAATATGTGGGGTTAATATTGTGTAAAAATATGAACTGATTTGGGAAGGCATTAGGAAGGTAAAAAAAGAATGTTATCTGTGAATTGTTTTATGTATGAAACAACACCATTACAGTTATTATTTAGCTACCACTGACTAACTTTATTCTAAGAGTAAAGAATGGTATTGAAACATTTATGTCATATCATTTTATAGCTATTTGGCAAAGTTTAGGCATGGAAATGTTTCAGCTATGAAATATGGAACAGGTCAAAATGTGATATACATATGCATGATTTTTGTAAAAGTAATGATATATATATCAAAGACAAAAACCTCCAGCACTCCAAAAACAAAGTTTCAAGTATAATTCCTTTAATTCCTTGAATATCTTGAAAAAGCAATACATAAAAATCTAAAATCTAAAATAGTGGAAACAGCCTCCAACCAACATGACCATCACAGACCGGTTTTACATAAAACGTTTCATCAGTGCAAAGGCATACAATCTCCTGTTCATTTAAATAAACTCTATTTAAAGAAACATACCCCTATTTCAAGAGTTGCACCAATTCCAAACAGGTAGTGAAAATACATACTTAAATACACCCATACCTGCATGAATGCATATCCAACAAGTACATGTGCATCAAAATTCATACTCTAAATACTTTTCCAACTCACAAATTAATGCACACATTTAAAAAAACACAAATATATATGTGTGCATTCAAATATGCACGTATATACATATTTATATGCACATGCACGTGTATGTAAATACAAGAACCTATATATATATATATATATATATATATATATATGTGTGTGTGTGTGTGTGTGTGTGTATGTGTTCATCAGCATGTGCATGCATATACATATACAATTCTTACTTCTTAATATATGCCCATGTACATCACAATATTAGAAATTATTTTATAAAAACAAATTACCAGTGTTCATTCAAACCTGGCTTTTACATAGCCCCAAGATTCTCTATCCACATTTTCACTTTACGGTCTAACAATATATGCTTATAAGAATTAGTGAAACCCTTGCCCCTAATGCATTCTAATCCTATAAAAATAAAATGTGATGAAGAATGTTACATTTTATGTTTATAAAGGATACTTCTGCGATGCTGACAATTTATAAAACTTAGATGTACAGCAATCCTATTTTTAAAAGCCCTAGAAATTTGGCCAACATAAAATGCACCATATTGGCAAATGACCATATACAATCCATTCAGTGGTGCATGTAATTAATTGTCTAATGGAGCATAGTTTGGAAGTATTAACAGAGGTAAAAGACTTTATTTATTGTATGGTGGTATCTTGCACCATTAAAACATGTGCCACTCCCCACTGGCATATTGCCATCTAAAACAGTTACAGAAACTCCTCCCAAATATGAATTTAAATCACTATATATAAAAATAACTTTATTAAAACAGAAGGTAAGCACTTTCACAGAGTAACCTCTGCTTCATCAGACCATGACAGAACACAATGTCTAGGTACTATTTAAAATAAAAACTCAACCAATCACAGAACGTTCAGCAATCATGTGATGACATTAATAAAAAGCCCCTCCCAATCAATAAAAGCAGACATTTATTAAAGACATAGCAATAAAAATAATATTCCCATTATCAAATATAAAGATTTATAAAACGTATTCCAAGCACAGTAATAAATCATAAAAAGCATTGAGCAGTCTGTATATATTGCTTCATATCTGACCATAAACATAAATAAATGCATTAAATGTGGAAGCAGAAAGTATATCAGAAACTTGCTTGAATGTACAGATGTAAAACACATTACTTTCTAATACCATATAAACTCAATCTTTTCAGGAGAGTATACACCTGATATCTGTAACCAGTATTTAACTGCTGCAAGACCACCCTCATTGGGTATACTTGTATATAGGGATTGTACATCAAGCATACCCATGAAGGCAGTATTAGAAACCTAAACGTCATTAATAATTTTAAGGAACTCGGTAGAATCCTTAAGACACTCTTAATAAACCTAATAAAGGCTTCTATGCAGACTCCAAATACATAGATAGTGGTTCTGTCAATGAACCCCAACTGGAGACTATGGGTCTACCTGGGGAGTTTATCACAGTCTTGTGTATCTCAGGTAAAATGTAAAAATATTGTTGTTTAGGGTCATCCACCTTTAATTCACCCCCCCCCAACTGATCATCAATCAAGCCCTTCTTACTGGATTCCATAAGAAAATCAATAAGTTTTTTAAATTGTAATGTGGGGTCCAGAGGTAACTTAAAATACATTCTTCTATCAAGCTGTTGCCTAACTTAAGTCTCATAACTGGGAGAATCCCAGAGCACCACTGCCCCACCTTTATCAGCTGAAGTAATGACTAAATCAGAATTATTTCTCACCTTTTTAAGGGCTTCTTCCTCATATTTATTCAGGTTACTGCCATAATTCTTAAAAATAACATTTTGTTTAACATGCAAGTTACATAAAACCTGTTCCTCAAAAAGTTTTACTTTTGGGTAATACAGTGGTTGAAAGTTAGATTTTTTTTCACCCTAAACACATTAGTTGAACCCAGATCTTCCTTTGTGGCATAATAATACCTCAAATTCAAAATACGACAGAACTGCTTAACATCTACGCAAGTCACAGGAATGTGTACAGTCATAAGAAGTCAAATTAGCAATCGAGTCATTCTCATTTGTATTAGAAATAGCAGCCCCGTTTTCATTCATGTGCAGGTTTCTATTGCTTTCCTGAATATTTTGTCGACTTTGTCCTCAGTGCTTTCTACCAGCTCGTCTAAATGGACCTGCTTTATTCTTAGGTCTCTTAGTTATAAGGGAATGAACAGGTGAATTAGTATCGAAGCCATCAACAAAATCTGGCTCACGATCAGTGTTAGAAACATTGGAAGAAACATCCGACATACTTGACTTTGTGTTACTAAAATTATTCACTTTTTTAAAAAAATTGAACAAACATGTTTACTTTTAAATCTGACACCCTTCTTATTAGTGTCAGAAAAATGCACAGATATCTTGTCTTTCTTCCACATAAACATCATAACATTCCCCTTTATGAAGTCCCTGTTAAACTTCTTCAGCTTACAGGCCTTTACATCTTTTTCATACAAGTTTATTTCTCCCAAATAATTCTCACAGATGTCCACGTACTCCTTCTGTTGTTCAAAATTCTGTAATATATCCAACTTAGCATCAAGTTCAGCTTTTAAAGGGGGTAACAACTTCTCATAATATTCAATTAGCAGTTCGAAAAACAACCTGGAGGCAGTCATTTGAATCTTTCTCCATTTAGACAAAAAAGTTTCATCCTCCTTCTCAATGCCAGATTCAAGGGCACTGGGAGCCAAGTTTGCCCTCACATATGCTTTCAATAACCTGAGGTGCCAGATAACAGATCTAAATTTCTTAGAAACATCAGTCAAGTCTTTAAACATAGTCATTAAATCTCAAGAATGATTCGCCTCCAAGGTTGTAGACTGCCCCCCACACCCCCACTAGATACTAATTCCATGATCGCACTACAGTGGGGAAAAAGGCATATACCTTTTACCTACCTTACAGTAGTCTACACACTGCCACTACTATGTTGAAATGTAGCATTGTTAAGGTTTCAATCTTATGACTTTCAGTCAAAGTTGAGTTTTCAGTATTTTGAATGTTGATGTTATGGTCTCAATCAAATGACTTTCAGTCAAATGAAATTTTGATCATGTGTAGTAGATCCATATATATATATATATATATATATATATATATATATATATATAGAGAGAGAGAGAGAGAGAGTATGATAAAAAGAAAATGCAATGACAGAGGGGGATGTGCTGTAGTTCCGCTGTGGCGACCCCTAACCGGGAAAAGCCGAAAGACACAACAACAACACTCTTTCCTCAAAACAAACAGCCACTACTTGACAACTACTTGAATAATATACACTAGACTCCTCTATACTCCCAGGAAAATCCAACAAATGCACTATCAAAGTATACATCATCAGTACTCTCTCAGACATACAGGAAACCCACTTTCTCACTCTGCTTAGATGGCTCAAATGACTAAACTTCCCCTGGCTTATGGATGACATAAAAAAAAAAAAAACTCTAAGAAAAAGACAAGGCTTGAATAGCTGGAAAAAGTTATTCTTCCAATCAAAGCCTCTACCAGTTGATAAACCAGAATAAAAGCCACAGTGCCAAAGTTCAGTTCTTAAGACAAAGGCAACACTTCCTCACTTTCAGAACAAAGTTTATTCTGCCAAGGAATAATGCAGCATTCAGACAGTATTACTGACTCAACAGTGCAATATTATTCTGCTCTATTCCATATTATAAACTCCTTCATTAACCCTTATAGAAACTAGTTTCTTTCAGCTACTGATGATACTAGCAATTTATTTTCCTCACAACCACAGCTCTCCTGCAACCCCTCTTCCCAGCTCTGTCCTTCAGCAGATTATGCAGACAGTTTTTATTTCACTTTCATAACTGAAAATGAAACTAAACTCTTCAGTTACCATGTTTAGTTAGCTTCATCCCACGTCCTTGAAACTAGGCAGAAAATATTACAAAACATCTCACATTTATTTTTAATCTTTCACTAACAACGAGTGTAGTTCCAACTGAATTTAAACATGCTACCATTAACACCCAACCTGAAGTTCCACCTTCACAAATTGAGACTGGTCTGCAGTCATTTTGTAGCATTACCAAAAATCTTTGAAAAACTCCCCTACTAACAAGTGTTTAGTCAGGTGAACAGTTATGGATTTCTTGCAACAAGCAATATGCTTTAAGAAACTCCTTTAGCACTCAAACTGCTCTTCTCTCAGTTACACATAAGATTTATAGCAACATTAATGCAGTGTAATTACTGTGGGAATATTCTAGATCTGACTTGTGCTTCAAGAAGCAAACAGTAACCATATAGTATGAAACTCAACTTTGATAAATACTCTAGTTCAAAAATTACTTAAAGGACAGATCATTTGCAGTCTTGGCTAACAACTTCCTATCTGCTGGAGCAACACCTTAAACTGGTATACCAGAAGGCTCAGTCCCAGGTTCACTCCTGGTCTTATTGTTTCTTCATGGTGTCTGTAACATTGTATCGTATGTTGATGACGATCTGCTACTTTAAGTACACAGGGATAATCAACCCAGTCAGACACAATTTTACACATCTGTGTAGACAGTTAAAACCAAAAAAAAAAAAAAAAAAAAAAACTTCAGATCAAGAGTAACAAATCTAGTAGGAAAAAAAACTGCCTTCCCTTCCTATTCTGTATATATAAGTTTAAAAGGAAATTGCACTTGACACTTCTCTTACATTCAATATTCACACAGATGTTATTCCCACGAAAGATCTTACATAACAGAAATCATGTTATAGGATGACCCTGACAGACCTTCTGACCCCAGAATCCCATATGACCTCAACCAATAAAATCTTGCACTCCAAGACAAGTATGCCTTATCACTGATTGTCCTTCACACAGCACACAAAACTCAAAAAAATACACAGAGCTGAAAATAAAATATTCATCGTTGCATGCTACATGGAAAGGCACATTGGCTGCCTATTACTTAAAGAGGCACCTATTTCCTAAGTGCCCTAATATTTAAAATTCTTATGCTTTGCTTCTGCCCTCCTCTTAAAAGGCTACTCCAAGATAGAGAACAAAGCTACTCACCTAGAAGTAGTCAAGAAAATTTGCTCACTCTACTTAGATCTAGATTTATGTTGGCCATTGGAGAAAAAGCTCCCTCTAGAATGGTATCTTTTATATGGAATCACCTTCCTGTGGACATTAAAATCCATGGAGATCTGGAAACATTTAAACAAAGCCTTTGGAATCATCTGAAGTATGTATCTAAGTGAAAATGCTCTCAGGATACTGGCTAATACCTGGAGATTTAACATCGCTGTGGTATTATAAACTGTTCTCTCTTGTACATGGAAGTGTCATATCTGTTGTTATAAACTGCTTCTCTTAACTAGCTTGTGAATAGAAACTTATCAACCATAATTTGAACTGATTTTCCTTTTTAATATACTGTAATTTATGTAATTTTATATATATCATCACTAATTTTATATACTCTCTTTCCCGTGTTTTAACTGAAAGGGGTTATTTGACCAGCTCAACTAGCCAGTTATGAAACTGTAAAATGAAACAATAAAGACTTATGGAAGAAACAATTAGTTAGTTACTTTTTAGAATATATCAGAGTTTTAGGTTTTTGGAAGACAATTACTAAAAACTAAAGTGGCTTGAATTATTTGATTTTGATTTGAATATTTTTTTTTTTTGAAATTATAAGAACATAAAAAATGCACTTGATTGATTAGATAGAATTTTGCTTCATTATTTGCAGCAAATATGTTTAAGGCATTGGACAGAAGTGCCTATTAGAAGAAATGGGAAATAAAATATGAATATTTATCCCAATACTTTCAGAAGGAAAATGTATTTTTATTTATTTTCTTTTAGTTTCTTCTTTTCTGAATTTTCTTTTAAATTTTAACAATTTAAGCTTTGATCTGATTTTAAAGTCATCTGTAATATTTTCGACAAACGTAGTTGGATCATTTATATCCAGTTACATTACCACCCATTAAGGCAGATGGGAACTTGGTTTAACACCTCATTTTAAAGCCAGCACCTCAGGGGTACAGCATCTCCTCAGTGCTGCAGTACAGTGCCAGTTCTAGAATATGAATGAAAGCACCTGATATGGATGGTGTATCCCACAGCCTATACCTTAAACTCCTGAATTACTTAGAGTAGCATCTCAATATTGATTAAAACACATATTTGCTAGTGTTGAGAGTAATAATAAAGATGGAACTAATTTTGCTGAACAAAATAAAAACATGAGCTAGCAGAAAATATCTACCATAATATTCTTTTGAGGGGACATAAAACAGATGCTTGTCATTGTGTTTAGAAGAATGGTGATGATGCATTTATAAGGTACTGTAACGGAATTGCTCCAACAGTATTTTGGATTCTTTAATATGGTAGCACTGATAAATTTCAATACGTTTACAACGTTGGCAGACTTTTTTGTGCCTATGGAACAAATGTCTTCATGCTAATTCTGTGACCATATCTCATCACATAAAGAAATTAAAATGTTTATAACTGATTTTAAATGTGATACTGTAAAGTAAATGAAAAGTGTCATTCTGAGTAAAAAAGAAGATTCTCAATCTTAAATATGACAGATATTTCACTACTGATTCCATTACTAACTTTTGTATTTTTAAAATGTTTATTCCTAAATTTCACATTCTTTTTAATGATCACATTTCATTCATATAAGTAGTGAAATGGTAAGATCTGATATGGAAGATAATATTCTATTTTTTTAAAAAAATGTTTATTCTTCTTTTCACCATATTATACAGCAAGTATTTTAACTTTCATTACTACAGAGAAGAAGGCAGCAACAGATAGGAGTGTTTGAGAAATACTCACTCTGCAGGACAGGGCTCAGTATTGCAAACTCTTTGTCTTTCTTTCAGCTTAGTTTCTGGATCACAGTAGTGGTTCAGGGCAACAGAGTTGTCTGCCTGTTTCTTGCACACTGCTGACTGAGTCTGGATACCTGTAAGATATTAAAAAATTAATTGGCAGTACATACTCTGGAACAGAGCTTCAGAAACATGGATTCATTCATACCTGTGCAAAACCTAAACAGCACTAGCAAACATTTCTACAAAAAAAACAGAGGGGATATTACATACCGAGCAGTGTCCTTGTGGCAAGGGGGGGTAATAAAGTGTGCTTCTTGCAACAATGAACACGTGTAAAAATGGATGTGACATAAAAAAAGGGGGAATCATAATAATAATATGCAAATACAGGGTCTATATTATAAAGTCAAAGCTTTAGGTAATCGAATACCTGAAGCTTGACACCTAAATAGCGAAAGCTGTAAACATCGAATTGCCACTTCTGAGAAATGTTTTGAAGTACCAGTACTGCCTGCTGTCTTTCACAAACACCATTCAAGATCTTATAAACAGAATCCAAATGGTCTCCTCCATATTCCTTGACATGTCAAAAGCCTTTGACACAAAGTCCCACCAAATTCTACTAAATAAACTATCATTCCATGACCTTGACACAACAGCCTTTCCCTGGTTCCATAGTTATCTCTCTAACCATCAGCAAGCCACCAAATGGGAGAACACCCATCCCCCCTTCTACCCATCACTGTTGGTATACCCCAAGGATCCATACTTGACCCCCTTCTCTTTACAATTTTTACTAACAACCTCAGCTCTTCAACCCAACTAGCCTCCATAGTCCAATATGCTGACGACTCTACATTAATCTGCACAGCCCCCACCCACCAGGACCTACAAACAAAAATACAAAAATCTTTCCAGGACATAGAAAACTACCTCACTAGCCATCAAATCATACTTAACCCCAACAAAACCAAGTTAATTGGAGTCAGACATGTTTTGGTTTTATTGTAATTGAAGACACTTTCTATCCTTTCCACAAACGTAACCAAAATAGATCCCACCAGCCAAGCCAAACTTCTAGGTGTCACAATTGATGATAACCTAAGGTTTGACACCCACATCTCCCTCACCATCAAAAAAGTCCACTCCAAACTTGGCGCTCTTTACAGAATTAAACCTTACCTTACAGACAACACCAGACTAGCCACTGCCTGCACACATCTACTCTCCACCCTCCTGTATGGCTCCCTAGTATTTACAATCATTTGTAAATCTGACCTAAATAATCTGGAATCATGCTACAACAAAATCGCCAAGTTTGCCACAGGCCACCCTTACAGAACCCACCACTGCTCTGTACTCTCCCCACTTAAATGGTTAGACATGCCAAACCTTCTAACATTTAACCAACTGTCCATAGCCCACAATATAATTCACAAACCTAACAACTGCGCAGCACTCACCAAGCTAGTCCAACCCAACAGCAATCCTAGAGCACTAAGATCCTCAAATAAACTATTGTTAAAGATTACCCAATCACACAACACACAGGGCACCGGACTCTCTTCCCATAAAATTGCCAAACTGTGGAACACTCTTCCTCAACCTATGGCCAAAACCCCCAGCATTCATGAGTTTAAAAACCTTCTTAAGGAGCATCTATCAAAACACTGGCTCTGCTCCTGCCATACTCCTGGTTAAGCTACTACTGCTCCCTTACATTACTCTAAACTATAGCTCATTCTCACAGCTACAACTACTAACTGCTGAAGGCTATCTTGTTTCTACACTTAGTTTCAGTTATCAATGTATACATACATACATACATACATCAATACTGCTTTGTCTTTAACTGTTATGTAGACTGCATTTCTCTGTCTTGCAGTTACAGTCACACCATTCTCTCTATTAACTCATGCTGCCAGTTTTTATCGCTGTGCCATTATTTGTTAAATTTAATTATTTGCTAATTATTATATAAGTAATTTCTTTACTGACTTGCTTTGTACATTGTTGATTAATACATGTTCAATTTCATTGTTTAATAGTGTCTATGTTATGTATGGAGATTTTCTCCCTGGGCATCCACTGAAAATGGGCCTCATTCCCAGTTGGACATTACCCGGTAAGCAAAAAAAATAAATAAAGAAATAAATAATTTGCTTGGTCAGAGGAAAAAAAAATCCAAACCCTAATCGAGTGAGGGCTTTACCCACCACACCCCCCTCATGTGGGGGTTTGTGCCCTCCACACCAACCCTAACTAAATATACCAACTCTGAGATCACTTTACAGTGGAGAAAAAGGCAGATTCTCGATAATGGCCAAGCAAATTCTTTCCCTATGAAAGAATTCGCTGAAGTGGCCATTTGCTATTTACAGCTTTCACTGTTTAGGTGTCGATCGTTAGGTATTTGATTACCTAATATAGACCCCAAATACATTAGGGTATCACAATACCTGCAGGATGTGTGAAGATTAAAGGAGAAAATGGTAAAGCGAATAAAATACATATCAAACCCCCTTTCTTGGAGTTGGTCGGCCTGTGTATGCAAAGAACAGCATACTGAGGAGTGCTGAGTCATTAAAGAGAAGCAGATAAAGGAATTAAATGTTACAATGTACAATAAGAAAAAAACAGTATTAATAACTGTGACAAAGGACAGATGCAACATTTATGTTACCTGCATCACCATGGGGATCTCTGTCCAAGGGCCACCCAAACAGAGAAGGCATGATGCCAGGAAGTAACAGAATACAGCAAATCATGTTGTAGAATTGTTAAGGTTTGCAAATCCCTTAACAGTCATGGCTTCCGTGGCATGAAACACCAAATTATATCTATTAAAAACAGCAGCAAAAGAGCAAATGGAGAAAGCTGAGAGGAGGTATAATGTAGAAAAACAAGTGTCTCCTCCACATAGAAAAGCAAACTGCTTTTCTGGCTTCTGATTTAACTAGACAGTGTGTCCTTATCAGTGTCCCTTCAGCAATTGTAGGGCACTGTAATGTGCTTTTTATAACATAAAAAGTATCTGTAAATATGTGTGTCACATACAAATGAGGGTAATAAGTCATTTGCAGAAAGCAATTGAGTGTCCAGATGATGAAGGCCAAAGTAGCACCTGCAGTATGTATTTAAATAGACTGTGTGAGAAACAAGAAAACCAGTAAAAGGCTTAAAGAGATCTGAGACTGATACCCTGGCATTCTCAAAACAGAATGTGCATAGAGTCGAGAAAATGGCATGCTGTGGTAACAGAATGTAACAGGTCTTTGATGATCAATTCTGCATTTCTTCAATACTTCACCCCCCACACACACACACATGGGAGGTGCAGGATACAAGCCCTCCTACAAATAAAAATTGTTTCAAATTTGTTGAAAGTAATATTCAAATTAACCTGTTTGAATGAAACTACTGAAAATTCTAATACTGCAGATAGTCATTACTAAATCACAAATACTTTCACTATCATGTTTATTAGGCTCAAGAAGTTAGCTTCACCATATGGGGGTGTCCAGCCTAGTGGGCACTTGACCTGGGTGACACTCCACAAGTAGTGGAGGCCTTTAGACACTGTGAAAATTGAATGCCAGCACTGAAAGTTTTGGTGTAAAGGTTTAGGAACCCAGCATATAACTTTATGTGAAGCGCAGTCTAAAAATGCTTGCTTCTATTATTACCCTTATTTGTGGTAGGAACTCAGAGGAGGGAAGACTATGCATGGACAAAAGCCCACCCCAACAAGGGAGTACAATACAGTATCTGGTAGGAATCTGAGCTTGCCATTGCAAACAAATTTTACTGCAAGCATATGAATTTTATGAAGCTACAGGTATTAAAGTACAGCATGCAGCAATCTGTAAGTAGATTATAGACTTTGGAATTAGAAGAATAACTTATCCATATTTATACGGCCAGGTAAAGAGTCATATAACCATTTTCATGACTACACTACTATAAATATTATAGTCCAGACCATCTCAAAACTTGGAGCCAACGTGTGGAATTTTTATCCATAGATATGTAGGCACATTGTAGAAAACAGCCATATACCAGGATTTTTGTTCACATATTGCCTTATCTCTTCACTGGGGGGAAAAAAAAACTTTGTCTTGTGTGTCTGTTCTGAGGTCTGACACAGCTGCAGGATTCCCAACTCAGTGAAGACATGTGGGGTGTCATGTGTTGGATCCCTAGGTAAGATGAAACACTTATCTGTATATAGCAAAGTCCTGGCCTGTAAACCCTGAAAATTGTCAACCTGAAAAGTGTTGCTCTGAGCATATCAATGTTTGCAGAGGATCGATGACCAAAACAACAAAAAAAAGATGACAAAGGACAGCCTTGTCTGGTTCCTAAACATAATGTAAAAATGGGAATATAGCAGTATCAGAGAGCTGCCTTACATAGAGGAAATGATGCAGTTCTGAACTGCACTTATGAATTGTCGAAAGATAATCATTTGCTCCAATACTGACTATAAATATGCATAATGAACTCAAATACCTTTCTGAAATCAACAAAAATGACTTTTGATTTTTGTTTTCAAATGATCTGTGACCCTGTTTAAATTTAGCAAACTTCTTATGTGTCCAACAATTCCAAAATAAACCTAAACTAAACACAAGGTCCACGGCAGCAGATATAGGACAGCAATAGATCAGTTCACTCACACTTTATTCACAGTAAAACAAGAAAAAGTTGAATTAAATTAAATTAAAAAACAGCAGTTAATTAAACATTTTTGTCTCTGTTTATTCAGAGACTTTTTCAAGATAACAGCACACTGTCAACAGTCACTATTTAAATGTAAGAAAAATCCACCCCTAATTACTCTACACCAATAAAATTGTATTTGTCAATTAAAAAGTCATACATATTAAACAGCTAAATATGCCTTTTTTAAAAATTGTATATAAAATTATATAAATATAATATAATATAAGTATAATACCACTTTGATATAAAAAACATATAATACATAATATAATACAGTAAACCTCCACCATCTGATGAAGTCCAGTGGATGGAACGCGTATGAATTTGAATGTGTGTTAAAACGCGTATGAATTTGAAAGTGCATTAATAGCCAATCGTTTAATTATTGTTTTTTTGGCTCGTGGTGTAATTTCAGTGTTTTACGGAGACCTTCTTGAGGGAATTTGCATATTTTTTGTGTTACTGGTTTGTGGTGGAGAGTTTTCGTATTTTTGGACTATAAGTATAATACCACTTTGATATAAAAAACATATAATACATAATATAATACAGTAAACCTCCATCATCAGAACATTTGTCCAATATAGAATAAACCATAATCATTAATACCTGGCCAGCTTGTTGCATTCATTCTAATCTGCCAAATGACCTCCTGTTTTTCTAGTTGCAGTGTACATGGGCCACCCCTTGGATCAAGTTCAAGTCCATTCAGAATAATAAATTTAAAAATATGTCCAGAAAAATCATTACAATATTTTGCTAGGGCATTTGTGTCAAGGTGCTCATAAATTCTACATTTAAGTTTCCTTTCAGTTTTTCCAGTATAAAAGGTGGGGCATTTAGTACAGAGGGCACAATAATACCACTCTCTGTCTGACACGACCCCTTCTTTTTTATTTTAATCATGCTCCCATTAATTACACAGGAGGGACCATCCAGGACATGTGTACACATTGTACATAACCCGCATTTTTTCATGTAACCTACCATAGGTTTCCTAGTTTCTGCTTCGAGGATATTGTTAAGGATGTGCCCCCTCCTGTTGTATACATTGTTAGGTTTTTCACCCACCCATTGTCGAATTTCATTGCATGAGGTAACAATAGCCCAATTCTTATATAGGATATATGCAATCATAATACTGAACCTATTATAGGCTGTAACAAATGCTGACCTGGAGTATGCTACTCCTATGGTCTGTCTCCACCTCCACCACCTCATTCATGGACCAATTATAGGCTGTAGCATCTACCAGTCTAGCATCCGTAACTCCTATGGTCTCAGTAATCTCATCACTCCCGCCTCTCTCAATATATCCATTTAGGTCACCCATCACTGTAAATAAGTGTGGTTCATTTGTATGCTGGTTAAGGATGGCTTTAAAATGTCCTCTTTCCCTTTTATTCACTACTTCAATAAGCAACTCACTCACTAAACTAGTGGGATACCCCCTTTTTACAAACATTTATTTCAGTAATTCACATTCTCCAAGGAATGTTTCAAAACAAGTAGTCATACGGGCAGCTCTTACAAATTGTCCCTTTAAGACAGCCTTTTTCTGTTTGTAGGGTGAGCGCGGTTAAAGTGCAGGAAGCTGTTAGAGTATGTTTCCTTGTGAAAGATTTCAGACTGGAAAACACCCAGAGAGCTATTCTTTACCAATCTCACATCCAAATATGCAATTTCTCGTTCTCCCAGAGTGTGGGTGAAACTTAAAATTGGGTAGAACTATTAATATAATCTAAGAAATATTTGATCATCCCTTGCGGGCCAATCCAAAACACAAAAAATGTCATCCAAAAACTGATGTACACACTACAATATTTACAGTATACTGATTCCACTAAAAACTTTTTCTCCCATTGGAGCATGACTATATTTGCATATAGGCCCCTGCAAGGTGAGCTCATAGCAACGCCCTTGGTCTGAAGAAAATATTCTTTGTTAAAAAATATAAAATTATTCCTGAGCACCAGATTTAAAAGTTGTTCATAAACATTAATTTTTAGTTGAGGTATTTGTCTCTCATGTAAGTACTCACAAAACCATTCTAGACCATGGTCATGGGGTATCACTGTATATAGGTCCTTGACATCTAGAGTTATAAAAATAACTGATTCGTTATATTCCAACTGGTTGATCCTTGCCAGAAAATCCCATGAATCTTTACAAAGGCAATTTTCCTTGGTTAACAATGGTTTGAATTTAATGTCTAAAATTTTTGCTAATGGGTATGAAGAACAAAAAAGCTACCACTGAAGGAGGCTCAGAATCTGTGTCCGATAAAAACAAATGCCCAAAATTCCAATAAGAAGCAGACACAGACACTGCTGTATTATCCAGTTCAAAGTCTTTACTTAGAGTTCCCAAAACACAAGTGCTTTCACTTCAGTAGCTTCTTCAGGTGTTATAAACTGCACAGTAAAGCACGCACCCTTATATACCTATAAAACCAATTAATTAAACTCACCTGACACACTCCATTCAATATCTTAAAAGCATATCACACACATTTTAATACAACACAAAATAAAACAACAATAAAACCATACTAGACTCATAAACACTATACTACCTCCTAAGAGGTCTAGATTTACGTCTAGGTTTAAGGGGTACAGATTCATTAAGACCATGTCCTGAATCCCCTCTCAATCTAACAATCCAAGTTGATTTAAAATTTTCAGTCTTATTATGTATGTCACCTAATCTAACACTCTCTACCACTTTAGCAATTTTTGTCTCATCTTCAGTTAATTTAGCTATCTCATCATCAGTAGTAAGGACCTTACAATGCCTTTTAATAAAATCTATATACCGGCCAACATCACTAGTATAATTCAGGGGGACTCTCAACTTCCTATTATTGCCATACCCACCTTCCCTTTTATCATTCATAACCCTTCTACTCAAAAAATAAGTTTTAGCTTGGGCATGCCTCATTCCCATTACTTAATTAACATTAGTGAAAATTAAAATCATCTTTGTACCCTCTATCCCTCAAATTATCCATAGCTATATCTATTTGTGCTCGAAAATCCTCTTCCCTGACATTAAGCCTGGATGCTCTATAGATTTGATTACATATAACATTTTTGAAAACATATGGAGGAGGTAGCCTCTCCTTATGCAATAAATGATTAACATGACAATTGTTTCTATGGAGTTAGTGAAAATTTCTACATCAACACTCTTAACAGCCACATCTAGCAACTCAATCCCATTTAAAGTGGAGTTAAATGTGAACTTTAAATATCTAGTACTAGCATTAACATAATCTTGAAACTCCAAAAGTGTATTTGAGTCACCTCCTCACAAAATAAAAAGATTGTCAACAAATCTTCTAAAGAAGAGAATATATCTAATGTATGGTCCATTTCCCAGGTAACCATGACTGCATTGGCGTAACTATTGGCACAGCCATTGCATTGTTGTACACCTGTTTCTCAAATACAAAAACATTATGTTCAAGTACAATTTCTAATAATTTCACCAGTAAACTGATACTACTTTCATCATAATCATCATAACGTTCCAGAAATTATACTGTACTAGAAATACCGTCAGAGTTGGGTATCACAATAAACAAAGAGACTACGTCCATGGTAACAAATAAAAACTCCTTACAATTGTTCTCAGAGACAAAGCAATACAAATCATTAAGAAAATGTTCAGTGTCTCTCAACACCTGCACTAAACCTATCCAATACAGGTCTTAAATGCTTCTCTATGTATATCGAAATTGATTCGGTACACCAGTTTCTACCTTCATAGGTTCATAGGTTAGTACTAAGCTAATTGCCCTTGAGCCATTTTAAGCCTAGCCAATTATCTCTTGTGAGACTCAAATCCTGCAACTTGTGTTTGTAAGGCAAACACCTTAACCATTAGGCCACCCTCCCAACCTGATACAATCGGCCTCATTGGTGGATCCAAGCTGTCCTTACACAGCTTCGGTAGACCTTGTATAAATGGAACAGTAGGCTTACTAACAAACAAATAATTGAAAAGCTTGTCATCTATTAAATCCATTTCCAATAGACATTTTACTAATATCTGTACATCAATTATAATATTTCTAACCTGTGTAAGAGATAATCTCTCATAAAATTGAGCATCATCAAGCATATTAGTCATCTTACCAACATACCAAATCCTATCTAACACCACAATAGACCCACCTTTATCGGCAGGCCTAATGATAATACTGGTATTGTTCTATAAACATTTCAATACATCCTTCTCTTCTTTAGTTAAATTAAAGTGTTTCCTATTTTTATAACATGCATCCTTCTCAAATTTCATGTCATAAATATCTTGTATACACATCTTCTCAAAGGCTATAACCAATGAGTTTGGCCTAGGAATAAATGTACTCAGTTTAATAAAAGTATTATTAACATTAGATGCTTTATTACTCGTTTCATTGTACAGTAATTTCAGTGTCAAATTCCTAGAAAACATTTTAATGTCATAAATGACATCATTAAAATCAGACTTGCCATCCAGTATAAAGGATAAACCTTTCTGGAACACACTGTTCTCATATTCCGATAAAACATAACTAGAAAGATTCCACACTAGTCCTTTTCAATGTTGAGAAATGCTTTCTTTATACTGTTTTGTTTACAGTACCTTCTAGCTTCCTTTTGTTGCGGCTTCGACTTCGCCCCCTCTGATGTTCTCTCACAAACTTGAAATTCTTCTCCTTCAGAGGTAGAGGAAAATGGAGATCATATTGTCCAAAAGGGGGTGTACAACTTTGCAGCTATGCTTTCCGTAGCTATAGAGCCTTTGTCTACTGTGGAATCTTGGTGGACTAACGCTGTGGTAACGATAAACTTCTTTCAAGCTTCCAAATCTCTGTTAGGAGCCACCGCACTATCTGGTGCCTGGAGTACCTCCTTGTCACTTAACGGTCTCTCTTGTGTGACGTTCTGCATCGTTGACACAACAGTGTTGCCGTTTGCTAACGGTATCGATGTGATTGCATCATCCCTAAACTCAACCGGTTCCTCTCTGGGCCAAGTAAAGACATTCCCCAAATGAAAATCTTTGCAGTCTCGACAAGTCTTGTTACTGTTGCCTTTCTGCAGCTTAGTCTCATATACAGATTGGGAATTCAACATTTCAGTTAAAAACTGTTCCAAAATAGCTTCAGGGTAAAGTTTAAGAAGTTTGGAATATTTAATATTCATAGAATCAGTTAATGTCACAATTTCCCTGTCAGCTGCATTCACCAAGAGTTTTAAGGTAACTGAAACTTGCCTGAATATTAACCTTCTGCCATTCAAGCAAAAGAAGACTGTCTCCATTGACATGGGAAGGCATCTTCAGAATACACAAACCTCGTGGCACAATATGTTCAGCCAGGCAAACTTCTAAGTAGAATTTCTGTTATTGGCTTCTTTTAAGCTTATACAGATCTTTCTCTATAGAAAACAATTGAGTTTTTAAAGCAATAATGTCCACATTATTACTGCCTTCGCAGCCACCCTCCATTGTACAACCAATCAAAGGTAATTCCAGTCAAAAACCTGTCCAATGTCTTACCACCAGTTCTAGGATTGACTGAAATAGAATCCAACTCAATTATTTCATCAGCCATCATACTGAGCCAAGTGGTAACATAAAAAAAAACAACAATATATGTGAAATGGAGTATGTTTTGAATGGACCATACAGTAGATATATTCTCTTCTTTAGAAGATTGGTTGATGAGTTTCAAGATTATGTTAATGCTAGTACTAGATATTTAAAGTTCACGTTTAACTCCGCTTTAAATGGCTGGAAACTTAAATGCATGCATAGACAGGCATATTTAACTGTTTAATATGTATGAGTTTTTAATTGACAAATATAATTTTATTGGTGTAGAGTAATTAGGGGTTGGATTTTTCTTACATTTAAATAGTGATTGTTGACAGTGTGCTGTTATCTTGAAAAAGTCTTTGAATAAACAAAGACAAAAGCACTTGATTAATTGCTGCTATTTGATTTAATTCAACTTTTTCTTGTTTTACCATGAATAAAGTGTGCTTTGAGGAAACTTCTTATGTGGTCAGCGATGGAGTACCTCCTAACATAACTCTCTTGTGCCTTGAGAGTCCGGTATAGAAGCATTATCTGGAGCTTTAAAGTTAAAGATACAGACTTAAAACTTGGCTTCTAAGTTAATAAAAGAAAAGCTTTACAGTTTCTTACTTTTGTATGGTCTTACTTGGTTTTCTTAAGACATACAAGGCATTTTTTCAATTTATCGCTATGGAACATATTCTGAAAGAGGTAACATAAGGAGATCTTCACATGATTTCTCAACAGCAAGCCATCAGGAACTGGGGGCTTTAAGCCACTTTAAGGAATTGATGACCTTATTTTGTTCCATTATTGTAAAAGGGAATACAGGTTTAGTGCAGTGGTGTAGTGTTACATCCAGGACAATAGCCAGGAAGTCTTTACTTTTAGCTATATGGCTGGCTTTTAGGTAAGTTAGATCACGCTATAAACATAAATTAACATGTAGAAACTTTGCAAGGCTTGATTGTTGTCTGAAGTGATTCCATGCTTGTTTTGTTATTAAACAGATGGGAGAGATGTCACCATAATTTCTACCTGAAGGCAAATAATCTGTTTGGTAATTTGGATGGTGTACATACCCATAAAGATGCTCTTTTGCTTTCACCTGTAAAGCTGCTCTTTTGATGATACAAATGATATCTCATGTGAAGACACAGCTTACCTCTCTTATATCTCATGTGAAGATACAGCTTACCTCTCTTATAAATACTCTTAGCTATGTTCGAACTTGTTGACTTATACTTCTTTACTGGATGACCATCTTTAAACGTATTCCTTGGAAATGCTCAGTTTACTCAGCCACCTTATCTGGCAGACTCCTCATGCTATTGTCCAGTTCAGTATGCATTCTTGCCATGGCTGCTTTGCAATTGGGGAGACCATTTAAAACTTTCCTAAAATATCTACAAGGGGAATGATTAAAGGATTTAGGGTTATATATCCAGAAATTCATCTGGAAAGAATGTAGGACAGTTAGGGTCTTGAAAAAACATGGAGTGCTCCTGCCACTCTTTGCCTGAAGGAGTGGAGGGGTTATATAAATAAATGGTTAGAAGGACCCCATCATTGTTGGAGGGAGAGACACATGTACCTTAATCAATGAAACTTTATCTGTGCAAGGGTAGAATGAAGCCAATAATCTATAGAGATGAAGGTGTAACCAGTTATTCCCTTAATAAGTAGGTCCCACAGAGCAGACAGCCTTTTAATCCAGATAATTTCCCTTAACATCTTTGCAAACCCAGTGTGGCATTCAGCTTTAGGAATAGAACATCCTTGCAGTGCATCCAGTACAAAACTAAAGTCCTCTCCGGTATGCATAGGAGCTGATAATTCCATTCATAAGTGTACTGCTTCTTGGGGACCTGTGAAGGTCAGTGCGTCTGTGTTTGGGACAGACATTGTGGTCCAAATTATGTAGCTACTTTACCAGCATTTGTCTCCCTTCATCATGATGAGAACACCTCTGCCTTCACCAGGTTAAATTTGGGCTAATAAAAAAATTGCCACTCTTTTTTTAATTGTATTTTATTTATTTATTTTTTGTTTGAAAAGGATGCCATCGGATGTCTTCTTGCAATCTTAACAAATTGTAATATAAAAATGCCTAGCTTCAATAATTTTAAACATAGAAAGATGGCATTTCTGTCACTTTTAGATTTAAGGCTTTGATATATACCGTCAGTCATGCACTTCTCTTTGTTGAGTGACAAAAATAAAAACAAGAGCAAGTACTAAACAAAACTAAAAAAAATATAAAACAAACAGTGTTACAAGAGATTGTCATAAGACCTCAGTTATATGAAGACTTAGAATAATAAAACACAAGGTATTTTTGATGTACCACACCCAGTAGCACATTACAAGAGTGCTGAAAGCACTAGGATCTGCAGAATCTCTAGGTCTGTACAACCAAAAGTGAGCATAACTAAAACTCATATCACAATAATCCTGGACAAAACCAAAAATAATGTGGGGGGGGGGGCAAATGCCCAAGATCAGGGACAGCTTTTAAATATTGCTCATATAATCTTAGAAATTTAAGTTTCAAACTTCATATTCTTCACATAATGTGTGCCAATTCAAAACCTGTTATTCTATCAACTTTCTGTCAATATTTAGTGATTGGAATCCTCAGCGATTTGCCAGGAAATAAAAAAAAAATTGAGGACTAAAACTACGAGGTAAAAATTTGGATATAATGCAAAATTTTAGAAAGATGACAGGTTTGAAAATTATACAAATTATTAATATCTGGTTAATGGCCAGACACCAGTATTCTAGCATCCAGTGTGGTCAGCATCACTGGAAAAAACGTGACTCAAAAACTACAAGTAAAAAAAATCCAGTTGTGGTGAAGTATGTAATATTTTAAGACAACTGCACCTTAACAAAACAATGTCAGGTTTTCTTTCCTTGTACTTTCTATTATCCTGTCTGCACAGCAGCGTTGGAATCCTTTGCTGTAGGATCACATTGTGGATTAGATAAGTGTTGCCATCATCATCCAGGCAGGCTGCTTAATTTATGGATCAATGCAATGAGAGTACTACTTCCATACGGTCACCTGTGTCTAGTATCTGAATTTTATTTTGTGTTTCCAGGCTGCCAATAGTCCTGCTTGCATCATAGTTGGTCAGAGCTGTGTGTCTCTTCATCTGCTTGTGAGGTCTGGTCTGGGGATTCTTGTGATATATGAAGTGTGAATGCGGAAGGTGGTGTGAAGTTGGTTGGTTCTGTTCCTCTAGAGAGGAAGGTTCTAAGTGGCTTGACAACTGATTTGTGTTCACCTGGATTACATTGGGAAGCTATTTAACTTTTCATAGCATACTGAAAAAAATGCAAGGCCCCAGTTACTTTGGTGAATGCTTTTTACACATTTTTGCATTTTATTTGCTCTTTTTTGATGATGTAAATTCGCTGGAGGTAAACTGCAGTAAACAAATGTTAGCATTGGCACTTTTCTGCTCATTACCTTAGTAGAATGAGCCTGGTGAAGCCTCATTTTCTGTTTACGCAGCTGGTAGTCATTGCTTCCTTGGGCTGTCTTCTTGTCAGCAAAATGAATGCTCTGTTGAGGTGGCTGTTTTCAGTGGGATAAGGTAAACTCTATTCATCTTCCCTCAACCTTCTGTGCCTTCCTTCAAATCAGTCCGTCTCAAGTTATTAAAATGCTGCCAACTGTAGAGGTCATCTATGTTATTTGCAGATGCTTGATCGCTACTTACTGTTCAGATGTGCAAAGGATGTGAAAGGAGGAGTAGATTTCACTAATTTTATTTTGGATACCTAACATTGTATATCTTCTTTTTTCTGGTGGTTAGTTTGTTTCAGGTCCTCAGTGTCTTACAAAACCCTTAGGATAACTGTAGCTAACTGGTCAATTTTCGTTGCAAGAAAATTAGCTGAGTAAATGTTTGGAGGTCCAACCTAATGTTCATGAGGTGTGCTGCAGGAACCAGCTATGATGCACTATAAATGTGTTACTTGGATAAAAGCCTAGCAGCTAATTGTTGCTCTAGCAGGTAACTCCCTACAAATCATTTTTTTTTTTTAAGATAAGGTACAACAGATAGTTTTCATTTTGGTTCCTAGGAGGTCCCAGTGCCAGTTGTGCAAGTGGCACAATGAAGTTAGACGTTTGGCTTGGTCAAGATAGCAATACTAACCCAAAACTCTATTATTTTATGACCTCTGAGGGGTTATCATCTGTGGGGATATATAGATATGCAAAGGCAGCTTATAACCCCCTGTGCCTGTGAGTATACTTATTTTTTTATTTATTTACATATTTATTTTATTTACTATTTTTCACCGAGTAACTAGACTAGGCTATTGACTCTTTTCAGCCACAACCTGAGCTCAAGAGCAGAAAATACATTTCTGGCTTTTTATTCAAAAATATATCCTGAATGAGTGGATAGCAAATTCAGAACAGAATGTTAAGACAGAATACAGATGGGGTAAGATTAAAAGATCCAGTCGTAGCTAATTAAGGAAAAAATATACACCAAATATTAGCTAAGATGTGCATAAAATACAGTGCAATCATACATATAATACATAAGCTCTTGCATGCATGTGAAATGTTTGAGTATAAGATGTTGCATTAAAAGGCTGAAAAAAACGTTTTATGAGGAGGAGTGTGGTCATGCACAGATGGTGGCCTTCTTCTGCAGTTCATCTAGGGAATCTAGCCATGGACAAGAAGACAAAAATCTATTTAAACTTTTCCTTTCATTGCTGTTCGGCTGTTGAGCTTCTTCTATTCTATGATCAACAATAGTATTATGGGTTCCTATCATGTCATCAAATTTTTACAAGTTCGAACCACATATGGTCGAGACTGTATGTTCGAATTTGTAAAAGTTTGAGCGTGTGAATGGAAATCTCCTTAGGCGGAGGTTTCCATTCACTTCAATGTGGTGCAATCTCGGAGTTGGTATATTTAAGTAGCAGGGGGTGTGGGGGGCACAGGAGGGCTTGCCCCCCTGCTTACAACAGTTTATTTTGTTGTTCGTTGTGTTTTTTGTTTTTTTTATGTAGTCAAAGTTATGTAACTTCGACTATGTGATATAGACCCTAGTATTATTATATTGTCATGCTTATGAATTATTGGCATTGCTTAGATTTTTTTTTTGCAGATTTTAAACGGAGAGTTGCTTTTAGTTTATTGGTGAATTTGTTTCAGTGCTCTCTCAATCTAGCAAGGAGGACAGAAACAAAAAGAGCCACCTACGAGCACCCAGACATGAATATTAAAGAAAATGTAGGGGTTCGAAGAACAGGACTTGTTTGGAACATCTCGAACTACGAACTGACCTCAGCTGAGATGCAACTACTTCCAAAAGGTTTGAGTTTTGTGCCAATGGCAAATTCTGACTTTAGTGACATTTTAATACAGCGACGGCTGTTTGCATGTAATGTAATGTTGAAAAAATTGTTTGGAACTAAAAGGGACAATGTTAATTTTAGCTTAAAAAGCCGAGTGTGTTTGTTCTGAATATGCCATCGAACACTGAGATTTTTTTTATACAGGCTTGTGAAAGGGTTTTTATAATGATTTTTGTAAATCTGAGTATAAGAAAATTGACAATCTAACTAAAGATGAACGGTTGGCTTTGTCTTCCGTACACAATAATAATGAGATCATCCATCTGATAAAGGTGGCCATGTTGTTGTTGTTTTGGATGCTTTGTATTATTATGCCAAAATGACAAAGATGCTTTCTGGTTTAAATATATTTAAGATGGTTACACAAGAAGTGATTCAGAAAATGTGTGAAAGTGTTCATTCTCTCCTATATGAAAATGTGTCTAGGACATTTAACTAAAGACATGTTTGATTTCACCTCAAATACACGGCCTTCTCAAAATACACAAAAACCCCTTAAAGCCCAAGTTTAGACCAATAGTTGCAGGGGCTGGGTGGCTCACTGAGCCCATTTCTGTTTTCTTGGATAAGGAACATAGAAAGGTTCTATAGGACTATCAGGTTGTGTTTAGAGACACTGAACATTTTTTAGTTGATTTGCATACATTTATGGCTAAAAATGTGGAAGGCAAATTTGATTTATTAGTGACCTTAGATGTAGTATCTCATTTCACATGTATTCCAAACAAGGAAGGTTTGGAAATGGTTAGTGTGTTTAATGAACCATGGTGTATATGATGAAAAAAGAGTTGATTTCATATGCATGTTGTTAGAAATAGTGTTAGAGTATAATGCTTTTCTTTTTGATGATAAATACTACTGGCAAACATCTGGGGTAGCAATGGGAACCAGTTGCGCTAATGCATACGCTAATCTTGTGATGATGGAGTGGGAGAAGAGATTTATTAGAATAGGAGGTACATCTAATGTAATATTTTATAGAAGGTTTGTAGATGACCTCTTTATATGCTGGAAAGGTGATTGTGATCAACTGGTTGCCTTTGTTGAAGCTCTGAATAAGAGCTGTGACTTTGTTAAGTTCACTTGTCAGAGTTCAGCCCTTAAAACTGATTTTTTTAGATGTGACAATTGTCAAAGAGGGAACGCAGTTTTGTACCCGCATACATAGGAAGGAATGTTATCCTGCTTCGTTCTTGGAAAGAAGTAGTATGCACCCACCGCATATGTTCAATAGCATTGTAGAAGGACAAACATTAAGGGTGTCCAGGATATCATCCATACATACTGATTTTGAATCATGATTGGATTATTAGTAGAGGATATCCAAGAAAGGAAGTGGTACATGCATGTTTAAGAGTGAGAAAAGAAAGAGAGGGGAGGGGGAACCCTACTTCTCTGATGGTCACAGAATGGTATCTCATAAGTCAAATGAAGGAACACAGGTCCCAGTAGTTTTATTGTTTTCCCAGGGTGTACATTTGGTTAAACAGATCATAAACAAGAATTGGCATAATTTACTTACAGACGAAGAGGTCACTGGGATAGTGGCATTGAAACCTAGGTAAACATATAAGAATAGATTTGAACCTAAAGCAACATTTATGCTATCCACGATTGTTGAAATCTCCAATTAACTTGAATTTAGGCACACAGAAATTTGGGGCATGAAATTTCTGCTCATGTGTTGATGTGTCCAGGTATTTTAGACATCCTGATACCAGATATTTATGGCAGATTAAATGTAGTTCTGATTGCAACACCATAAATCTAGTGTACATTGCTCATTGCACAAGATGTTTTAGATTCTATTTAGGAAAAACAAACTGTAGGCTTAGAGAGAGGATTAGAAACCCATGCTTATTGTGTGAGGAGAGGACAGGAGCATAGCGCCATAGCTAAACATATACTGCTAGAGGGTGATACTTATTCTTTTGTGTTTCAGGTCCTTCAGGTGATATATGAGAGCCCTAGAATGGGTGATTTATCTAACAAGACTGACTCTCACGAATTAAAGTGGATTTTACATCTGGGAGCTCATTGGGGGTCAGGACTGAATGATATGCTTTCCCTCTAACCAATATTAAAAGATAGGAGACTGAAGCATTGATTCATCATCATTATTATTGTATATGTAATGTTTTATGTATGGGTTAGAAACATTTCTGTATCTTTATACATGACTTTGTAGCAGTGTATAGGTATTTGATCATGCCTTATATGTGTATGTCTTCTTAAATTATTTAAATTAGCTAAATTATCCAGTTAATTAGTTTTTTAATTTGGAGGAAATTTGAATGATTTGATTGGATGTTTTTTAACAAGCTTGCATATATATATATGGAAGGCATTAGATGTAAAGATTTTATATGTCTGAATAAGTAATGTTTCATTACGAAAGCGCTTGCACACTGAATAAAGTATATTGGATCTGAGGAAATGTTGTTTTGCTTTTGTTTTTGGTAGTGTATTGCTGGTTGTTGCCTTTTCCACTGGAGTTGGGGTTTGTTCTACATTTATTGATTTTACTTGCAACACTCTGTTCTTTGGACTTTTGCTGGACTTTTTTGCTTAATTTGAGTAAATAATTTTAAAATCTATGAGTGTTTCAGACAGACTGAATTTTCTGGCTGGTACAAAACTCAAACCCATACTCAGAACATCAGCGTTCTCTGTTGAGATGTTGACATTAGAAAAATTAAATACTGTAAAATATTTAGTAGAATTCTGCATGCAGCTAGATCCTATGTCATCTTCCACCATACTGCTATTTGAATCCCCTACTACCAAAAACCATGATTCACCAGCAGCTAGTTCAAGGTTAATGGATTCTGTATTTTTATAACTGATGTTCCCCTTAGTCTCACTACAAGGTCCGAAACAATTCAAAAATTGATTTCCATCACTGGATTCACTGAACTGTGAATTATCATCTAAGGTAGGAGAATGGCTGAATGATATGGGTACCCCGTTAGGATCCCCTCCATCTGTGTTGGTGTGGGGGGATAGAAAAGGAAGAAGGCAGAATAGGTTGATTATAAGGGGACACAGTTCCAGCCCCTTCAATGCTTGCTCTTGTGTCATTAAAAGTACAAGAATTGTCAAACCTATCTAAAACTTAATGTGTAGCAATATCTTCCAACCGCTTTAATACACTACTCCCCACTGTCAGTTATAACAGCAGACATAGTACAATTGTTGTCATGAGTTGGAGTACATTTGATAATGGGGCAGTTAATGTCCGTTCCAGAATTCTCTGATTCACCAGAATGACTGAAGTTATTACACTTAACACTGATAACTTCCTTGTTAAAAATGATGTAACTGAATCATTCCAGATAGAATCTACCAAACATGAAGAAGTAACCAACATTAGCTGTGAATCATAGTGCAGATCTGATATTATCCCATCAGAACAATTATTAACATCAGTAAAATCATTACCATTAGTTTTAAAACAATTAAAACCAATTGTAGTGTTTAGGTCAGTGCAAACTCTTTCAAATCCCATGTTCGCTGCATTAGTACCTGCTGAATCAAAAAAATCTTTGACAGTCGTCCTTCAAAAAATCATTCCCATCTTTTTTGGTACTAAAGTTACCAGTAGTCATATTGTGTGTTAAAAAAAAAAAAACATTCTGACTTATTTACATTATTGTCATTAGTATTTTTTATAAAGCAAATTTCTGTGTAATCAGCAGTATTATTACCAAACATAAGACTTGGGGATGTCCCTTTCAAAATAGGACAATCAACATGCTTCATATCACATTTATTCCCACAACCAGGAGTTTCTTGGCTGCAAGCATTACGATTATATACTGGATAATTGCCAATAGAAAACACACAATGATTTACAGAGGTTTGTTCATCAAAAAATCCCCATGGTGGAATGAAAGTCAGTCACTGAAGCAAATAAGTCTGTTCTACTAGTCCTAGTTTACTTACCTGCTTTGATAAACACTTCTCTTCCTGGTGTCTTTCTTCCCTTTGAAGTTTTTTGACCACAAATTCTTTTTGTTATTTTTATTTTTCTGTCTATAGTAAGTCCCAGAAGTTTTGGGGCGAGCTCCTAAATGCTCAAAGTTGGAATTTCTATCCCCAGAATTGAATTCTTGCTGTAAATCTCCATTGTGCCTTCCTTCTTTCTGTTTCAGTCTTTCAGAACACCTTAGAGACTGGTCTGTGTCTGAAACTACTTCCTGTTGAACCACAATGTCATTCTCAGCTGAATTTATAATATTGACCTGTCCTTCATCTGAATGCACTGTCGTGATTGGGTGGTTTCGTTCTGAGACACTAGTGGGCAGGGGATATGCTGTTTCAGAATCCCTTTGCCGTTTCCTGTTTTGAATGGCACAACAGATGTCATCCATTTTCTTGAATAAATTGCTATAATTTCTGGAATAATGCTCAAATAAGCCATCAGATGTAAGACTATCATTAATGATGTCAAGATTCCGAGAAAGTTTATCCAACTTCACCTCATTTTCATGTATTATGAGGTAAATGATGTCCGTTCCTGCCTTATTAAAAATATTGAGAAGGGCTTTGTGAAAATCAGAATTCAGATCCACCTCATTAGGGTACCGCCACAAACGCAGACCCTTGGGGATAAGACCCCTCTATAAATTCTCATGTAAATATGCATTGCCTAGTTTAACTTTCTTGAAGGCTAGCAATTTTTCTTCAAATAAGTTAAGTTCTATGAAGGTACACTGCCCAATAATTTCATGGTTAGGATACACATTATTATATATCAATGTTGGTAGAAGAAAAATAAAAAATATCACTTCTCCAAGTATCAAAATCAATAAATTGGTGGTTGGATGGTTCCCTTATGTTCCCTGCTGCTCCAAGCTGGTTAGATCAGGCAGAAAGAGCCCCAGAACATTGAGTTAACTGAGAAGAAATACCTTCAGGGGAACCACTGCTGCCATGAAGTTGTTGATTGATCTTCTCCAGAAGAGAGGCCAAATTGCCTATTCCAACTGGAATTTGTGGGACCAGGTCATTGGTGGGAGACCCCGAACCTCTTCCAGAAGCCATAAAAAAGTCCAAAAGAAAAGAACAAAGAACCACAAGTAGTGAAGCTGTAATTAAATCAAAAGGTGCATCAACAAAGTATTAGTTTAAGGGTGTGCACACTTATGCATCCAGCTTGTTGTACGTTTTTTATTTTTTATATTCCCCCCAACAGATTTTCTTGTTTTTCAATTGCATTGCAGAGGTTATAGGTCACATTAAAGGTGGAAAAAGTTTTGAAATGATTTATTGTGGTCTCATGTTTTTATACCACAAAAACCTGGTGTGTAAACTTTTTATATCCACTATATCTGTGCAGGCTGTAGGTAAGAAACAACAGGATAACGTAACAGCTATAATTGTATTAGGTCTTATGACATAACTATATTTCTGTGGAAGTGAGTCGGGAGTCCAAAATCAGAGAGCAGAATAACTTGATGGATATTTTGTATAGCTGAACATAACTAATCTTAGTTCAAAATTTAAATATACAAAGAAAAATAAGCATTTTGATCTTACCCCCTGCACAAAGTGCTGAACATTTTGACCAAGAGCTGTAATACCAGGTGTATCCTGTTGGATTGTTGCGAGTAACAGGCGCATTGAATCGATATCGAATACCCTGAGACTCCTCTCTAACCAGAACCTATAAAAATAAATTTTGCAATTGTCATTAAAGGCAGCACTTACAAAACCATATACTTTGAACTTACTGCACAGACATCAAAAATGTTTTATTAAGGAAGCCATTCAGACACTACATGGAACCTTTTGTAAAGACTGATATCAGTTTAAGATTTAGATTAATTTGTGCTGTAAAACAGCTATTTAATTAAATCTATTTTTGTTTGTTAGCAAAATTCTGAAGCTGATGGAACAAAACAGAAGTATGTTTCTTAGTTTTTATACTGTCTGCATAGGCACTAGTAATGTGATAATCATTCAAAATTATGAAAACATACTAAAAACTAAAATGTGATTTCTCCTGTCATCTCTTAATAACACAGATGCCATTGCATCCATTAATACTGAGGGCACTACTCCCTGTAATATTCCATTCTCTATAACAAATGTGCCTGAAGCTGAACCTTATACAGAGTGGGAGCATTAAAATATATGTACCAACTAGTACTGGTACAGCTGACCACTGCACCCTAGAAATTTGGTGAACCAAATATTAAAATAAATGGATTGTGCTTTACTTTTTAATGGAAAGACACTCTCTGTAAAACTGGGTGCTGTACAAGCATAGAATACTGACTTTACATGTTAAAACATGTTTGCTAAGTCATAGAAACCTGAAGCTGCAAAGAATATCTTCAAATTATTATTCTTATTAGAACAATTTTTTACTGTTTGCAGTTCTCATTTTCCATTGGACACTTGCCACCTCCTTATATTCCACTCAAAAGAAGCTCAAGGTTTATTACGCTGCTTTATAACAAACAGATGAAATTAAGACTACCAAATGTTATAGTCAAGAAGAAACAACTACCCCCATATCTCCTGTTACGACGTTTTTCTCTGTTCCAGTATAGAGAGATGTTGGACCTGTGCTGGTAAAATATATAATTAAAATAATACATTACAGCCTCCCTTCTTGTTCAGTCAAAAATAAACATTATGTGCCCATAGATCAGCTTGAAAAATGTCTCCACTTTTCATCTATAAATGCCAGCTAGTTAAGAGGCGCAGTTATGTGTTTGATAATGATCACTGCCAATTTAACAAAAACATAAAATCAAAAAAATGAAAAAATCCAGTTTTTGATGAATTATTAATTTTATGCTGACCCCTATATCACTCCTGACTAAAACAACAAATGTTAAAATGGGGAAAATGGTGTCTGATCTTCACTGAACTATGTTTTTGATAAATTCTCAAATGTCTGACACCTCTCAAACTTTAGACGTAAAATTTGGACAAAGAATCCTGAAAAGTAGGAACATCGGGCCAAAAATCAGTATGATTCATTAGCATGAAATTTATATATATACATATAATTCCTTCCATTTCCAACAGGAATTACTGTGATAAACACTGCATGCCTCAACTGAAAGAAGTCAGTTGAAAGCAATACATTTAAAAAGCTTTTGCAAAGTATTCCTTTTTATCACAAAATCGACATAATTAGAGCAAATCTCCAGACTGCACCTTTAACCTATCACACAAGTTAAAATGACAGTCATTTACTTTTATACTGTTCATGTGGGTGACAATCTACAGCTTCCAAGCCACACATGTGCTCTTTGCTGGTACAAAAGACAGTAATATCAATAAATTTTAATTTTCTCCTTCCATGTAAATGCATACAACATGTCATACAAACTTTGTCTTTCTTTAAAGCTACCAATTTATTTAGGAAATCTCCATCCATGCCGAATAATTGTTAAATTACAAACACCTATTAGAAGAGCACAACAATTATAATGACTAATTGGATATTGCTGAGTTTAGTCTTGGAAAAAAGGTAATATAAGAATAATGAGACAAGGACATTTGCAAAATATCAACTTTTTTCTTGTGAGCATTTTGTCTCGCTTGTTCAGAAACATCTTAAATAGAGTTTATGCTCAAATCAGATTTCCATACAAATAGCTCCCAAGGTTATATCCATGTCATGCCCTCAATTACCAACATATCAGCCAGAGTTATCAGATTTAAAACAAATAGCCACC
This sequence comes from Protopterus annectens, assembly GCF_019279795.1. NCBI lineage: Eukaryota > Metazoa > Chordata > Ceratodontiformes > Protopteridae > Protopterus > Protopterus annectens. Next base: position 214,882,744 of record NC_056747.1, on the reverse strand, counting down.
AAGCTTATATCCAAGTCATGCCCTCAGTTACCAACACATCGGCCAGAGTTGCTCTTATCTTGTAGCCATCAGGATACCTCTGCTCGGACCTCTTTTTTACGGGTTCCTATCATGAAATGAAACAGGCTAAAGACCAAACAGCTTTAACATCAAAAATGCCGTTCAGCCATGTGTTTTTTGTGAGATTGCAGAACAGTGAGGATTGGAAAATTTTCCCTTTCCTCACTGTTATGCAATCTCGGAGTTGGTATATATATAAATAGTGGGGGGGGACACAGCACCCCACAAGAGCGACTTCGAGGTATGGCATTTTCAGTGTTTAAGCAGGTCACTCACTGGTCTTTTTAGTCTCATAATATCGACCACTGGAATGTCCGAATGGGTGGAGACCCATTTTCAGCAGATGCCAGGGGAGAAAAGCTCCACAGTCATAAATACAAAAATTTACATACAATTGACATAAAATATAAAGCAAAATAAAGTGAATGTTACAATAGCACAGATTATTGAACGAATACCAAAGGATACAGATGCTTCAAGATACACGAAGTACATGGTAGCGAAACATGTATACAAGGTTACGTACTATTGTTCCTCATTTATGGAAATTTGAAGTAGTTTTTAACGATATAATGCGATTGGTATAGCTAGGTTAGCAAGAAAAGGTTTGAAATAAGTATATAAAGTTAAACAAGGTGATAAAGGGAGTCGTTTGGAGGAGAGTCCCCTGAGTAACAGTAAGATACAGCAGACGTAGGTTGGTATAAAGTATACTGACAGTTAACCCAGACTGGAACACAGACAGAGCCATAAATTGGATAAATGGCTTTTGAGCAATTTTGTAAAGTGGGCAGTATGTGACATAGAACTTAAAGTTTGAGGGCGAATGTTCCAGATTTTGGCTATATGTAAGGAGAGTCACCTGCAGTATTGTTTGCTTTGGTTAGTTTTAATAGCGATTTATTAGTGGAACATAAGACACGGTTGTTGGCATAAGGTTGCAGTAAGTTTTGTAGGATAGGTTTTTTTTTTTCAGGTTGGTATATTAGTTTATGTGATATGGTAAGTTGGGTATCAGATAGGTGATGAGACAATTCTAAACATATTAGTTGTTTCAGGGATAAGCTGTGGTGGGACCTATATGAAGTGTGTGTGAATTTTGCTATTTTATTGTAGCATGCTTCTAGTTTTGTTAGATCATTTTTCTTAAGATTGGTGAGTATAGGTAAAACATAATGTAGAGTAGAGGGTAGATGAGTTCTCACGATGGCTATTTTAGTGTTCTTGGTTAGGAATTGTTTGTTTTGTATAGGGTACAAGCTTTTTATGTACCTTCTTTACTGACTGAGACATGAATGTCAAATTTCAAGTTTTGGCCAATAACAACACTTAGCAGTTTTCAACCCAAAAGACGCTTAGACCCCCTCCTGCATTCTACATCACTTCTGCATCAAACTTACAGATTATAACTTTTACATTATTCAAAGATATCTCTACATCCTGTACATGTTGAGTGAAAACTGTAAAGTGTGCACCTGTAAAATATTCATGACCACTCCTCTTCTAGGTGAGCGCAAAACAAAAAGGTATGGCGTACTACTCCCGTTAATATTAGATGTGTAATCTGTAGAAGTATTTAACTTGTGGCAATCAGTGAATGAAGTAAGCATGCATGCTTTAAATAGTAAAATTGGAGAAGGTGGAATACTTGAATGTCAAGGGGACTTTAGACTAACCATCCAACACTGTCAGTATTTAGTCAGTGCATTGTAGTAATGAATCAAGAGCAAGTAAGTACATCATCTGGGCAGTATGGACCTGGTACAGATGGAGAATGTTACATGTTTGTAACATCACAGGAAGGCAAGAACATGTTATGCATAGAAGGTTACCTATATTTCCATGAATGGCAAAATAAACAGAGGTACTAATGGTGTTGTAGGAGAAAAAGTCAAGCAAGATGCCACAGTAGAGCAATTATTGTAGCAACATCTGTAGGGAATGAATTGCTGAAGTCTACTTTTCATGACCATATACCACGAGTGGAACATGGCTGAAAAGTATTAGGTATTGTCAACAATACACAACAAAGCAAAAAGTGAGATTATCTGTGAGAGTTGCTTAGTGACCATCTGTCTGGGGTGAGTAGTGATGTCACTTTGCAATTGCCCACATGGTAAAATTAAACAAATACAATACATAGTGTTAGGTGGAAATGTGTGAGAGCCACTAAGCAGACGCCTATGGCAATTATAGATGTCAGTCCTCAGAACTGGTCATTAAAAAATGGTGAATTTCTATTCAGAAAGGTGAGTGATGACATGTCTAACAATGTCATTGTGTGTTTGACGAAGTATGAAAACATAAGAGAATCAGTCCTCCTCGGATATATAGCCTGCGGATGGTGCCTATGTCTTATGCAGTCATGTTCTAAGACAGTTGTACTCTATGCATGGCTGTAAAGAAGGGGGAGGAAGAGACAGAAGTTTCCCTTTCATCGCAACTTTCATGACTTCTAAATTGCTTCATATCTACACCACAATGTGGAACAGTGTTTTGGATATATTTTCAGTGTTGTTTCACAGTTAATCGATCACATGTCTGTGATTTTGGAGTGGCAGTTATAAAGAGTTTGCACAAGAGCTTTAGTACACATCACAGATGTTGCTACTTTCATCTCAGACAGAACATTTGGTGTGGAGTTCAGCATGTAGGATTATGTTCCCACTTCCATCAAGACGAGGGGTTCTGACAATTTGTGGAAAATTTGTGAAACAAATGTGTCTCTCGTATTTCTGCCTCATACCGAGACACCGAATGCTTAAACTCTTTTTGTGGTATTACACCAGTAGATACTGCTGAATTTGTGTCTTACATTGATCACTATTATGTGTTTGATAAAAAAAAAAACAAAAAAACAAAAAAGGAAATTTTCTCATCACTTCACACTGGCTCCATGGCTAATTCTAGTATTTCCACCCAGCCTATGGTCTGCTTTTATAGTTAACAATGCAGGTCTGAACTGAAAATCTTGTTGAGGGCGGGTACAAGCATTTAAAGTGTCTGCTTGGCCATTGTTAGCCAAACCAGAGTGAAATTATAAATTGCCTAGTAAAGGAACAGAGCAGGATTGACCAAGTTCGTGTTTGTCTCTCCTCAGGAGAGTTATGTATTCCACCGCAGAAACGTGCAATTGACAGAGACCGATTTCAAGCTCGTATTATAACGTGTAGAGCAGATTATGATATCTTGGAAGTACTGCAACTCATCTGTTATCAACTGCAGACTTAGTTTTGCAAAATATCTTAAAGTGCACAGGCTACAGTAGTACAGCATACTATGATTTATGAAGTCGACTAAATCCATGTTCAATCATTTCACCATTCAAACTTTGAATAATCAGCTTTTTAATGGTTGCATGCATGCATTCAACTAAAGGTTGCAGGTTCATGTAATGTCATGGATCCTTATATATACATGTGTGTGTGTGTGTGTGTGTGTGTGTGTGTGTGTGTGTGTATATATATATATATATATATATATATATATATATATATATATATACATATATGTATGGGTGGAATGGATATATCAGTGGTATGTAATGTCGTTACAGGTAAGTGGAGTTGGGGAGGTTAGAGTGCTTTTGCGTGTGTGTGTGTGTGTGTGTGTGTGTGTGTGTGTGTGTGTGTGTGTGTGTGTGTGTGTATGTGTGAGTTAGGGTTAGGGCTAGGAATGAGTGAAGGATAGGTGCTGTGTGTTTTGTGTGCGAGTTTGAGTGTTGTAGGCTAAGTGTAAGGGTTGTTAGCTTAAGGGATAGCTGTAGTGGTGTTTGTGCACCTGAGTCTGTCTTGTGTATTGACAGTCTTACGGGAAGTTTTCATGAAATTAAGGTATAGGGTTAGGATTGGGGAAAGGACAGTATTTAGGTCTAGGGTTACGATTAGCACCAATTACTAAGGTAGTGCAGGGGAGATGGACAGACCCATTGTAATATAATCAACTCTATAAAGATTTCTAGAAAAAAACATATTAATTCTCAGCTGCTCAAATACCTTACAAATGGCAGTCTACTCTCTATAACCCAACATGGTTTCCATCCCAGTCATAGTATAAGAACTGCCCTTCTGAGCTTCACCAACACCACTGATCAAAACAGAAACAATAGTAACTAATTTAGTCTCACCACTTTTAATTGACATGGACAAAGCTTTTCATTACTGTTTCACACCATAAATTCCTTATGGACTCTCTTCCCTTTGCCTTAATTAGATATCACGCACCTGGTTTCACTACTCTCTGTCCAACAGATATCAAGCTGTAAAATGGCAACAAGACCTTTCTCCATTTGTTCCAGTCTTAGTTTCAGACACTTAATGGTCAATACTAGACATTTTCCAGTTAAACATTTTCATAAACAATTCCACACCAGCAGCAAACAACTAACCTTAGTTCAGTATACAGACGATGCAGCACTTATCTGTTCTGCCCTAACATTAAAAGTCCTTCAAAAAATCACTTGAGAAGCTTTCTCATTCATAGAATCTTGGCTTTGTGAAGCAAACTTAGTCCTAGATCGATATAAAACAAAATAATGCTTTCACCCCTTAAAAATATACTGAACAAAAATACATATTCAACATTCTTTCATCTAACAACACAAAAACAACACAAAAATTGAAACTGCAGTGCAAAACAACTATTTAGAATCCTGCTTGATGTTAATCTTAAAATGACCAGCACCTTCTTCAAACCATTAAAAAAAATCATAATGAAACTAGGCTTCCTTTTCAGAGATAAAAAGGGTCTTTCAGATACTGCAAGAAAATCTATAGCACCAACTTACTTGCTCTTACCTCTGCTATGTGGTCCCCTTATTCTCAGAAGCCTTAGTGCAGCCTTCAGGATGAAACTAGACACACATTATTTGCTATAAACAATCATTACTGTTCTCCTTAAGGGACCCAAACTGTCTTGAACTTCCCTGCTACTTGACTTAGAATTTCTCATGGCCCACAGTCTAATATATAACTCTGAAAAACATGCTGTGACCCTACTCAAATGCAACGATCTACATTATAAAAACAAGTCCCTCCTAGTTATCACAAAATCGTATACCTTGGCTGTTAAATCAGTATACTCGACTTAGGCCACAAGCCTCCAAAACTCTTTCCCACTTTTTCCAGCTTAAGATGACAGAAAGAAAGAAAAATGCTTCAAAACACAACGGAAACATCATCTGAAACATGATCTAAACAATGCCTGGATCTGATCAAGTTCCACATCTAGCTAATCCAACTATATTTTCATCACACCAGTAGTATCACCCCACATCTGCAGCTACATTCGAAAATAAAATACCTCTCTAATAATTTTCTTCTGTTTTTTTTCCAATAACAAACCCTTCTTCTCTATTCCCTCTCTTACGTTCTCCAAATTCTTCTTTCCTTTTTCTATTTTCTGTCCTACCACTATCTTTTTTCTCTATCCATCCTGTTTTTACTTACATTTACTAATTCCTTCCTACTTGCTCCTTCCTCTTGTCACCTATGCTACTCAGATTCTTTCATAATGTGTTGTACTCCTCACTTGTTTCTACTAAAAAGTATAGCATTTCAGCGCAATCTTCATCTTTATTCCTCAGAAAGACATGGATCTGCCTTATCCTGCTTTTTAACTAAGCTCTATTTATGTATCATTACCAATTTATTTTAGAAATTATTTGTATTCATATGTCTGATTTCAGCTATAGCTGTCTTTGAACACCACAGCATCAATTTCAAAGAATGTATTTCTGTAAATTCTTCTTCTTCTTTCAGCTTTTTCCCCGGTTAGGGGTCGCCACAGCAGATCACCGTCTGCTCATGATTGGCAGTGGAGTTTTATTGTGTCCAGTTGCCAGCCAGGCACCCAACCTTCCACAGAAGGCACACACACACAATCACACCTAGGGCCAATTTAGAGTGCCCAATCCACCTACAGCATGTCTTTGGGATGTGGGAGGAAACCGGACCACCCGGAGGAAACCCACATGGTCACAGGGAGGACATGCAGACTCCACACAGAAGGCACCCCAGCCGAGGATCGAACCGGAGAACCTCTTGCTGTGAGATGGCAACGCTAACCGCTGCACCAACATGGCTGCCCACTGCATTTCTGTAAATTAATGTATGTAATTTAAACTGAACTTCGTTTTTGAAACATGTAATGTTGTACAGATTTTCTCCCCTTGCCTCTGCTGAAACTGAGTTTTTAGGTCAATCTGGCTTTCCAGGTTAACAAACATAAACAAACAAATAACTAAGTCAATAATTTACCTTAACTGTAACCAAGAGCTGCTTAGCCACCACTACCTTTGCCTAAGAGAAACAACAATATCTAAATATTTGCTCACCACCTCTCTTTATACAAACACACCTTCCTGTAACACCACCACATAACCACCTCCAGGCATTATGTTAATTTACTAATAAAATGTTACTGCAACACATAATACTCTTTGTTCTGTTTATAATGACCTACCTTGCTACATCGTACCATAATGTCCATATCACAACTACCCACTTCCCCACCAAAACAAATAAAACCCAGCACAATAACCCACTATATAATTTTACCATATCACTTCAGCTATTTAACACCTCCACTACAGAACTCTTTTTATTAAAATATTCTCACCCAACAACTAATCCAGGTCCAGCCCAAAAATACACCAGGCTACTTATCAAACTCTCATATCTATTCCCAGTCATTAATAATCTAATTAAATTATGAGGTGACATGCACCTCAACCTAGGTCCTCAATCCCAAATATACACTCCAAACCACTTAATCAAACGATCCTTTCCAACCACTAATATTCTCTGAAATAGTAACTCTGATCTACTCCTATTAAACACGAACCTGAGAGGCCTATCTAATAACTTTCATGAATTTCATGCTACTATATCCCATTATTCCCCAGATATATCAGTCCTAACTGAAACCTGTCTACATCCCCACATCCAAGACAATGAAATCCTTACCCACAGCTACAATATCCGGCAGCATAGCAATATTATAAAAGGACAACCTCAGACTTGAAAGACTTGATAACAAGCCCACTGACTTAGCTAATCCAGAAATACTCATCTCCCGCCTTCAAATTACCCCTAAAAACATATCATGATAATAGCCATATATAACTCACCAGGCAACAAACCAGCTATTATTGAGGATTTCCTCTGCAGGTGTGATGTTCAGTCAGGAAACTTTAATAATGGGAGACTTCAACATGGTCTGGACTACATTCTCCTCCCATAATCCCTCAAATTTTATATACTTCCATGGTTTCAAACAAGTAATGCAAACCTGTACTGGATATGACAAGCACAGCAAAAAACAATCAATTTTAGATTGGACCCTAATTGATGCAAACTCCCCCTGCAGCTGCTATAATTCTGGCTGTCTTCCAGACAGCCTATGTGATCACCTGCTCACCAAAAAACACCATCTACAAACATATCTACAACAAAAGGAACTTCTCCCCTAACTCCTTCAATGCTCTCTTACATCAGTGTGACTGGTCCCCACTTAACAACTTCACCTTGACTCAGCAGTCCAGTGTTTTATTGAAAAATTCCTCTCTATCCTAAACAATCTAGCACCCCTCAGTAAGATGCATGAAAAATCCAAACCTATCCCATGGCTCACTATTGATGCAAAAATTATGGCACCTATACAAGGAGAACAAAAACCAAACAACCCTTAACACCTACCAACTACAAAATCAAGCCAAAACACAAATAAAGCATGATAAAAAACATGCTATACAGCATTCAAGAAAAACATCACAATAACCCAAAGAAATTCTGGTGGGACATCAACCAATTTCTAAAGCCGGGCCATTCCACTATGCCAGCTCCATCCACAACTAATTTCACTGAAAGTATAGCCTCCCAATTTAACACACACTAAATCTATTCTGTGCCTTATTAAAAACAACATCAATCCCCCCCCCCAACTATTCCCACAAATCAGGAAAGTGACCTCAGTGAATTCACTCTTAATCCCATAGAAATGTCTGCAATAAAAAAAAGCACCGATCCAGACTTAAACCATCCTCCCTTTCTGCTGACCAACTCCCAAACAAATTTCTTAAACTAGATGTAGACATCATCTCTTACCCCATATTAATCTTAATCAACCGGACTGTAAAACAGAAATACATCCCTATACTTTTGAAAATCTCCTATATAACCCCTTGCACAAAGGTGGCACCACCACTGAGTTCAGTAATTACAGGACAATTACTATTCTTTCACCCATAGTAAAAATACTGGAAGAATGTATACACACTACTAGACTATCTCCTACAAAGCAACCTCATGTCCACATCCCAACATGGTTTTTGACCAAAGCACAGTACAACAGCACCCCTTGTAAATTTCACTAACTCCATCAACAGCATAGAAACAATGGCTTACTTGCCTCATCCATTTTTCTCGACAGGCCAAAGGCCTTTGACACAGTTTGACACCAAAAACTGATCAATGAGCTAGCTTCCTTAAACCTTTCCCAATCTGCCCTTTCCTGGTTTGCTAGTTATCTAACTGACCATCAACATACAATAAAGTGGCAAAATGAACTTTCATCTCTATTATCAGTAACATAGGTGTACCTGAAGGATCAATCCTTGGTCCGCTCCTTTTCTGCATTTTTACAAATACACTCTGTTCAGCCACTCAACATGCAACCATAATTCAATAGGCTGATGATTCCTCATAATATGCTGAGCTCCTTCCCTTCTTGAACTCTTGCTAAAAACCCAACAATCCTTCCTGGATATTTAACAACTCCTTTCAGATAGGAAACTTATTCTAAACCCTAACAAAACAAAGCTCATGCTCTTCTCCAGTATCAGAAAAACATATCCAGTATCTCCCCTTTACTATCCACTCCTCAAATAATACATTAATCAAACCAGTAAAACACACTAAGCTCCTTGGGGTCACAATAGTCAACAAGCTTAAATGTGAAAAACACCTCGCTTTTGTAATCAAAAAGGTCCACTGTAAGTTAGGTTCACTATACAGAATTGCCCTTCCTAACTGACAATATCAGTCATTCCATCACTAGAACAGACTTACTGTCCGCTCTCTTGTATGCTTCGCCAGTAATTACTAATCAACAATAATTTGATTTAAATAAACTGGACTCCTGCTATAATAAAATAGCTAGATTTGCTGCCGACCAACCATCCAGAGGACATTATTGATCAGCACTACTTCAGCTTAAATAGTTAGAACTTCAAACCCACTCTCCCGGAACCAGCTAGTCCTAGCACACACTACCTTGAACCACCCAGACAACTGCCCTACCCTTGTCAACCTAGTTCAACCTCTCACCAACTGTAGACAGCTAAGATCCTCACAGAAACTCATACTAAAAGTAACAAAAGCCAGTGATAGCCATGTTGACTCCCTATACTCCAATAAAATATCCAAATCTTGGAAAGCTGTGCCTCAAAATATAATCAACACAACCAACTCATCCAAGCTCAAAATGCTGCTTAAACAACAGCTAAATGATACCTGGCTGTGTTCCTGCACTAAACTGCTAAATTTCCTTCCTTCTCTCCCTTAATCTCCCTCTCTATCTTTATAAATTTTAATTAGTCCATCCATATTTTTCCTTGTAACCAAAAGACAAATGTATACAGAAATGGTCCGAAACTGTTTAATAACACACACAAATATTAAGCACTTTCATAATTGGTACTTCATCAGAATCTATGCAACAAACAATACACCATCTTTAAATACCCCTCCCAGTGAGTCACATGATCCATTACACTATTTCCCATACTATCAAACAATTAAAACCACCACTAAACCAATTAGTACAAAACTTTAAAACACTGAATACAGAATAATAATCTGGAAGACTGTGTTAAAAATATTTCATAAATTTGAAAGCAGCAAAAAACAAATGTAATGGAGTAGGTAAACCATTCCTCCAGTAAAACAAGCAAACAAAGAAAAAAAGTAATAGAGGCAAAAGAGCGCAGCTTCTAAAAACCAGAATTCTTTATTTCAGTTACAAATAGGTGAGCGCTTTAGCAGTCAAAGCCGCTTCATCAGACAAACATAATGTGAAACTGTGATGCTTATAAATAGGTAACAGCCAATCATACATCAGACTCAATTAAGAATGAACATATTTAAAGACAGCAGCTCATTTAAGACATAAAACATCCTAACACTTGTCATTAAAAATCATTAAAAATATTTTAAAAAGGAACAAGGGTGTAGAGACCTAACAAATAGTTATGCTATGTAGCTAAGGGTCTATTAAACAAGACAGGTTTAATAAAAATCTTGTCATTCAGACCTTTCCGTGTATTTGCTCTCATCCTTATAATCCATTCAAGTTCTTTATTTTCCACCTTGTTTTTATTAGGTCCCCGTCTGTTGCCCATTTTTACCACTTCTATAACCATAAATTTAAAAGTATGTTGATTGCCTAGCTTGGTAACATGTTTGGCTAGGTCATTGGTGTCATCTTGTCTCGTAACATGTTTGGCTAGGGCATTGGTGTTAGCTTGTCTCGTAACATGTTTGGCTAGGGCACTGGTGTCAGCTTGTCTCGTAACATGTTTGGCTAGGGCATTGGTGTCAGCTTGTCTCATAACATGTTTGGCTAGGGCATTGGTGTCAGCTTGTCTCGTAACATGTTTGGCTCGGGCATTGGTGTCAGCTTGTCTCAATATATATATATATATATATATATATATATATATATATATATATATATATATATATATATATATATATATAAAAATTTAACATTTCTAAATAATATATAGTTTAAAACATCATGATAGATTCAATAATTTTTATACTTTAACACTACGTATGATTTAAGTTTGAAAACACTTATGTCTTGTGTACACTTGTGTCTATATCAAGTGTTTTGTAACTTAAATCATATGTAGTTTAAAAGTATAAAAATTATTAAGTGTATCATGAATGAAACACAATAGAATCTTGATGAGGGAGACTTCAGTATTCATAGACAGGATGTGAAGACATAATTGAGAGGAGAACATAACAAAGATGTGGAAGTATTTTCAGGGAGTTGGTAAGATCTAAAGCAAAATATTTTGATTAATAAAATCATAAGACAATTGAAAATGGACTAAATTTGGATTTAAATTTAAATAATGTGTCAGGATACAGTAAACTCTTAATTAACCGGCAGCTACAGGGATTTGTAGATGCTGGATAACTGTAGTTTCTGGCTGCTTGAGAGTTACTATTAGAAATAGGCCTGACTAATACTGTACCCTATACTATTTGTTTGGTTTGAGTTGTTCTCAGGTTGGGGAGAGAGAGGGAATTTATTCCTATCTTCCTTTTTAAAACTCTAAAACTCTAAAAACATAAGGTATGTTTTTGTGTGTGTGTGTGTGTGTGTGTGTGTGGGGGGGGGGGGCAGAAAGTGCAACACATGAAAATTGTACTGCATTTCTTAGATTTATTTTTTTGCCGGTTGCTTGAAAGTGCCAGTTGCTTGAGTTCTGGTTAACTGAGAGTTTACTATATATTTCTCTTGAGCTGTGAAACAGATGAAACAAAACAGCAAACTAATTGTGCGTGCACTCGCTGTATAGATTTCAAAAGATGAATCAAAGGCATGTGGTAATGCTAATAGCATTAAACTGAAGATGGGATGGAGGGAAGACTTTTAATAGGGTTCTTCACATGGCAAATCAGTCAGAGCAGAGGACTCCTAATTGTCCAAGTTTTTACTAACAGCAGCCTTATCACAGTTGACCTCAGAAATGTCTTTTAATTAGGTAAGAACCCACTCCTAAAACTTCTAGTAAATGTTGAACAGTTCTGATCAGTAGCTGAATGCCCTCTAAAATAAAAGGAAATTAACTGGATCAAGTGAAAGACATTCCTAAAATATGCCAAACTACCATTTCAGGTTCTGAAGATTTAGAGTTTATAGCACTGATTGATAAGGATGACTATTGCAGTTACCATTTGACATCACCTCCACATTTAATCTCATATCTGGTCCTTTAGCCTCTTCACATTTTCCTGACCTAAACTTTTCATTCAGAACAGGCCCCACTTTTTTATTAAGAAGATTAGTGCTCGATGCAGTGCAAAGAAAACCTACACAAAAAGTAAAGGATCAACAGTATGTACAATAAACTGATTTTCAGTTAATTTATTAAATGCAGTATGGTAATGCCTAATAGAATGGGCAGTGGAATAGGGTAGCACATTTTTCTGTTCCATGATACTGAGCATGTTTTCCTCTTCTCCTCTTTGTTTCCTCTGTGGTCGTTTACTTGGAACGAGGCATACATATATTAGGAAATGGTTTTGAAAACACACTGAATAAGTATTCACTGCATACTGGACCCAGTCTTTCCACTTAATGTACTAGTGAGTTTGTTTAGATCTACATGCCAACTATGTAATACTCTTATCATAAGCAATTCAACATTTTGTAATTCATAGTTGAAAAAGATTTGCTCAATTAAGTCATAACTACATGCCTATTAATGCCTTATTTTCTATTACTGTTATATCTATGATAAAGTTTTGAACAAGATTCAAGGCATTATAGTTACAGAAAGTAAAAATAGTTTTATAGGATAGGCTCCCATGTTTAGTCAAAGAACAAATATCTATTTCAGAGAGAGAGAAGAGCTGTGGGGATGGTAGTAAGACATTTTCTGCTTAAATTTAAAGGTCTAGCATCTCAAAATTCATATATTTACAGATTTGTTTGTGTGTGTGTGTACACTCACTCTTGGGGGGGTGACACCCAGAAAACTGTTTTTTGGTGTGTGTAAGGATAATATTGGGCACTGTTGAAATGAACAGAGATAGTAACTGTGTGATATTTGGCAGTGCAATGCTTACTATAAATCCACTTTTGAAAAAAAAAAGATTACTGTACATTTGTTATAAGAAGGTTAGATGTACTTGCATCTGTGCTCAGGCATGACCCACCACCATTTACGAAGTGTTACAAACTCCCACCTCCTCATAATCAATCTTATTCTTAGGTCGCAATTTATTGGGAAAAATGTGAATTCTCTGCTTCCAAAATATTCAGACATGTATCCTCCTCTGAGTAATCACAAATATGGAATGCCAAAAGAGCACTTATGAAACCCTGTGCATGAAAATGAAGTTCTTTAATGCCTGTGTTTTGGAAATCTGTACACCATCTTCTTTCTATTGACCTTTTTTTTAATTTAAGACAGCTACACTCTATTATTAATAGAGAAATAGCTACCCAACGGAGTGTTGAAAAAAAAAAAACTGAGAGAGTGTACTCTGATAATCAAGGTGGAATATGTAATATATATTGCTAAATAAGAGAGGTCACATGATACTATCAATGGCCATTTGTATTTTAAACAATACTCATCAGGATGCCAATAATATTCGGCATTTTTAATGACAAAATCTTTATTAACATTCTACCATTTTCTATAGTGTAGTGTGTTTAATATCAGATGACTTACAACTTAATTTGTTTTCTTATCTTCTATAATAATTTTGTCTAGGTCCCATATAAAAATGTCCCCTGCCCACAAGGACCATAGCAGTAAAAAATGTAATTAAATACATTAAGAAAACTGACAGAATAAAACAGTATTTTCATAAAAACAAGCTTATGCACCTACAGAAAATATTACCTCATCTTAGTCACGTTGACAATTCTCTTTTGTCATGTGCTCCTGAAACTCTATTATTGAGCAAAGCAAGAGTTTTAAACATGTGCACACACACACACACACACACACAGTGACTAAATCAGATGAAGCAATATTTGTCAAGTTAAGAGGAAGAGTTGCACAGAAGGAAATGTTCAAAGTCAGTTAAATTTAAAGTTAAATTTATACTAAAAGAATACCTATCAAAACCTTAGATCTGGTCCTACTCAAATCCTGTCTAAATACATACTTCTCTACTTCAGTCAGTCTTTTTCTTCCATCTTTTTCCAACCTTTACCTCATACCTTTGTTACTTGTTTTACTTTCTCTTCCCTGTTCCATTCTTCTGCTATCTGTTCCCTTTCTTATATCACCCGTTCCTTACTCAGTAACTATTAATCCTGTTTCTTTACTTATAAATAGCTTCACATGAACATTTTATTGTAAAGCAGTGACAGATGTCATTAATACAAATATTTATCCTTGTACACTCAAAGTACTATATAACTCTAGGTATGTCATTAAGCCAGTGTGTCCTTTCCTTAATACTTATTTGAATTATTTTTAATGTAAATACTTCGGCAATAAGCATGTATCTCAGTTTGCTTTCTCTTGCATTTTTTTTTCTTTCAATCATATTATGTTACTTGTAATAATAACAGTGCTCATTGTATGTCTTCAGTAATATTCTGAAACAATGGTTTGTTTGTTTGTTTGTGTCTTTCGGCTTTTCCCGGTTAGGGGTCACCACAGCGGAACTCCGGTCCACTAATGATTGGTAGTGGATTTTTATGTACCGGGTTACCAGCCCTGACACACAACCTTCAATGAAGGCACGCCCCATTCACGTATGCCTCCACACAGAAGACGCTCTAGCTGAGAATCGAACGGGACAACGTCTTGCTATGAGGCAACAATGCTATCTCAGCACCACCACCGCAGTATTCTGAAACAATGGTCATTGTATTTTTTGTATAGTATTAGGGCTTTTCTCCCTCAGCCTCCACTGACAATGGGTACATGTTTGGCCCAGCTAGACTTTCCAGGTAAATAAATGTCAGTAAATAAATGGCACTGACAATTGCAGCAACATGTGGAAAGGAAGCTGTGCCTGCAGTTCAAAGTTGCAGCTGTTGGCTATTTAGCATCCAAGCCTTTATTGGCTTCATTTTGAAGTCTGTGGATTTCCATGTTGCATGCTTTTTAATATACTTGCTGCTCTCCTATAACACAACAGTGCATCACCTTTGGCCTCATTGCCAAACAATTAACCCTTCTACCATTACAGAGGTGACGTGCAGTGGTCGTGCCTTTATTTACAAGAATCCTCTCACATGATACACTTTCACAAAAATGTCTACAAAATGTTGTTAGCATTTTTTGTGTTCATATTTGTATCAGCCATAGTCCAGAGCAAAGAAGTTTTCTCTCTGTGCTTAATAAATTACATTATTTGCTGACAATAACACTTGTAAGACACTGACATTATACTGCACTTACCATGATAACCAGTGTTGTGTTTGTAGGGCCTAAAGCTTCCAAGGACTCTGGCTCATCCGGTGGTCGCCGGTACTGGAAAATTGTGCCGGCAATTTCAAAAGTTCTAGGTGGATCGATGTTTAACCTTCCATTGATGAAATAATGTTCACCATCCCCTTTGAGAGCTTATGGGAAGGCAAAAGAAAATTATTAGATGACCATAAATCTTATTTCAGCTTTATAGTAGTAGAGTGTCATGTAAATATTACATTCTGAATGGGTCTGAAAACTACTGACATTTTCTGATTCACACTCTTGTATGTGTTTTGAATGGAATATTAACATTAAAGCTAATATATAGTTCTACTTCAGGTATGCTTCTGTTTACTGTCCATCTCTGCTTCCTTACCAGTTTTCTTGTGCTGTTCCTGTGTTTTAATCATTTAACCTACAGTAAGTGATTTCATCAAAGGTTCATTGCCTTCCATTTTGATGGACAGGTTTACTAAAAGCATTCTTCCTGAATAAAAACTGATATGCTTAGAGACAACAACAGAAAAAAAAAAAACATGTTTTCCTTTGTGTAGAGAGGTAGAGAATGTAATTCTGCCTTGTGTATATTATAAAAGAGTTACTTTTACTACATTCCTTACATTTTTGGGTGGAGTGCGTTATAGCAGTCCAATACTGCAGTACTAAAGTGTTCTTTCCACAATACACCCAATTGATTATATAAACTAACATCATGCAGGTGGCTTAAATCACAGTCTTAAAGTGTGCAAAGAATACTCATACACTTTATAATCACCCCAAATATTGCAACTTCCTCAGAAGACAGAATACTATTGTGAATGGTGCATTTAAATAGCAAATCTGTATGCAATTAAGGACTGATTAATTGGTTATAGAAAATTTAACTATTTCTTGTCAACAATATAGAATACTTCTTTTCCAATCTATTCCATGCAGTTCCAGTGCATGCCGCTATAAATTACCAACAATAACCATGATCGTAAAAAATAATAAAAAACAAAAAATTTTTTTAAAATCTTTAAACAGTTTTGAACATTCAACTACCAAGGGGGAAATATTGACAAGCTGTCAATGTTATTATTATTGTTAACCTAGCTTTTAAAAGCAAGTTAAACCTAATCATTCAAATTCGAGTTTATTAAGACCATCAGCTAGCATTTGAATAGCTAAATCAACTAATAGCAATGTACACTCAACGAGCCTAAATATTTTAGTATATTTGTGTATATTTTTTGTGTATTTTTTGTGTTTATTTTTTGTGTATATTTTTCAACTACACAGCACATAGTGCAAACCATACCACAAGATTACAAGACATAAAATATAAACAGTATGAGTTTTATTATAAAATTAGAATAAACTACTTTAAAAAACATAATAACCAAGATCTAATTGTGTAGTACTCTTTACCTTTACGCTACTACTAGACTCTATTATTCTTAGTTAGTTCTATCTAAAATTATGACATCAGGTTATAATATTATAATGTTCTAAGATTAATTAACTTGATAAAAATATTATTATACTACATTTTATTAATTTATCATGGTAGATTTTATTACATTTTAAATATATATAATAAATATAATGAATATAATAAATTAGACCATAAACTAATACTTCCGCATATATCTACTGTTATTATCACCTTTCCAAGTTTTTTAACCTCAAAATACATTTTATAGATGTCATCTCATTTAAGCCAGGTAGTTGGTTGGCATTTGTTGTCAACTGCCATATTAATTCTTTCTTTTCAAGTTTTAGTGGCTCATAGGGACATCTACAATCTGATGAAACTTGGTCGATGACCTTAAACTTAAAATTGTGCCCCTCATTCAAATGGCAATGTCTAGCGAGGGCATTGTCTAATTTAATCCTACTAATACTGTAGATATGCTCATATATTCTCTCTTGTAGTTTCCTATCTGTTTTTCCTATATAAAAGGCTAAACATTTTTCACACTTTGCCATGTATACAACTTGTCGGCTACTACAATTAAATTTTTCTCCTATTTTGTAAGTTTGGTTCCTTATTTTAAAAGTATTGCCCTCTTCAACATATTTACAGTAATTACACATATTACATTTGGTCATGCCCCCATTAGATCTGACATTGGGCTTTTTACGTTGTAAAATTTCTTTAAAATTCTGATTCCTTCTATAAACTAATTTCGGTTTTTCAGGTAATAAGTCCCTGAACCTACTGTCTAAAGTCAAGAGGTGCCAATTTTTATTCAAAATATTTTTGATGTCAAGTGCATCCAAATTAAAGCAAGTAATGAAACTACAAGTAAAACTTGATCCTGTTTCTCTCCTTCCTACTTCTACTTGTTCAGTATTTTCTATTTGCATTGAACCTAATATTGGGGAATAAATCCCTTCCCACCGTTTGTTTTTAACTTCTGTAGCTATATTAACAATAAAATCCATCGGATAACCCCTCTGCACAAAAAACTTCTCGAGGAGTTTACATTCATCTAGGAAATCAGCATCAACCGTAACCATCCTTGCCGCCCTAACATGTTGGCCTTTTACCACTGCTTTTTTCTGGGCCAGTGGGTGGCTGCTAGAGAAATGGAGAAAAGTGTTAGAATACGTCTCCTTTCTATATATGGTAGCTACATATCTCTCATTAACATAATCTTTTTTCAAGTTAACATCCAGGTAATTGATGTTATCTCTACTAAAATTACATGTAAACTGTAGAAAATCAGTACTGCAATTAAAAGTAGACAGGAGCTTATCTAACCCTTCAATATTAGTCTCGACTACCATAAAAATATCGTCGAGGAATCTTGTGTAAAAGGTAATTTTATCTTTGTTCACTTCATTCTCTAAAATAGTGGACCTTTCCCATCGTGCCATTACTAGATTTGCAATACTGGCACCGCATGGCGACCCCATAGCGACCCCGATCTTTTGATGGTAAATATCTTTGTTAAATAAAATAAAGTTATAAGAAAGAACTGTGTCAATCAGTTCTTCTATCAACTGTATTTCATCAAGTGGTGCGCCTAAGAGTCTCATCATGTCACTTACCCATTCAATTGCCTTATTGTGAGGGATACAAGAATATAAGTCCTTAACATCTATTGTCACTAACAATCCCGTAGTTGAAAACTGTAAGTTATTCATAGATCTAAGGAAGGACCATGAATCCTTTGAAATTTGTTCCTCTAACTTAATATATTTCTGAAGTGTCTTATCTATCACTTTGTTTTTTGCTGATGCTTAGAGACAACAACAGAAAAAAAACAACATGTTTTCCTTTGTGTAGAGAGGTAGAGAATGTAATTCTGCCTTGTGTATATTTGAGAAAGAGTTACTTTCCTTACATTGTTCCTTACATTTGGGTGGAGTACGTTATAACACTCCAATACTGCAGTACTAAGGAGCTGTTCTTTCCACAGAGATACGGTACCCTTGGAATTGATTATATAAACTAACAGGATGCAGGTGGCTTAAATCACTGGGCTGAGATGTGAAGGTGGTCTTAGGCTACCTGCTATTGTTGAAGATGACCAGCACAGACCACTGAAAAGAATACAGTCATATTTTCATTTTATAATCACCCCCAAAAACAGATTCATTGATACACCAGCACCCTGAGAGATTAGGTTAATCTGCTCTGGATTTGAAGTCCATGAATTCTGAATGAGATGCTTTGTGACCAGTAAAACAGAAAAAAAAAATATAGTTGAATTTATGTTGCATATTGGTTTTAGAGAAGCCAGTTTTTATGTAAGTTTTAAAGGAATGTTCTCGTTATTGTTTAAACATATTTGAAAAATATTTGTCTCTGCTGTGATTTGTTCTCTAACATCACATGATGGGTGTGCTGTGATATGTCAGATAAAATTACATGATGCATATTTAAACAATGGTGGTTCCTTGGTAAGCTTTTATCATCTTAAGAAGCACTCTTAATAAATGTGTAAGACTAAGCACTTTATTTTTTATTTTAAGTTAAATGAATTGTTTCTGTGGATCTGAGGCTGTGTATGCATTTTGAATTACGCATATATACAAATATGCTGATATCAGATATTAACCACTTGACGAAAAAAAACACAAATGCAGTTTATGCACTAAGATGTCTTCTTTGAATGCAGTGCTCCCTAGATTACTTAAGAACTTTCTTAGTTTTTTCTCATAAAGCACAGTGCATGGGCCACTTTCGAAAACACCTGACTAACTAGTAACCAGAATACATTTGGTTGTGGAAATTCCGAGAAAGTTAAATTCTGCTTTTTTTAATACTACGAAGAACAGACTGGACACCAAAATTCCTGGAAGGTGATTAATCACTTTTTTGGTTGTACCAAAACACCTTTACTCAAGTCCAGTAAGATATGTGGAACCTTGTTCAGATGCAGTCGTCAAGGTGACTAACTTTTTCCTGATAACTTCAACACTGCTTCATGCTTCATAGTGGAGTCTGTCTAATTTCAGCATGTACTACTTGCTCTGTTCCCTACCTGCTCTTCTCTCCATGCACACTTCACACTATTTCTTCATTGAAACAAACATGTTACTATAAAGGATACCCAGTTCTGGAAAACATGGAGTATGTAGGCTGCATTCCAGGTTCCAAAATGCAGATAATGCCTCCACTGCTACCCCTTATGATATATCTGTTTTTAACACATAGCCCTCTGTTGGGGTATTCTCTGATCTTTGCATGGCAGCTACTTTGATAGCCAAATGTAAAACATGTAGGAAATCTTCCTTGTATGGAATTCGATCTATCATTTTGCTACTTACCTTATGTAAGCTCCGGGAAATAGCATCCTATAAGTAAATAAATTCCTAGATTATGATGGCATACAGTGACTTCTGTAGAGGCTGTAGTACTTTACCTAGTCTCCTCTCTACTACAAGCTCGACTTTATAGTCATGTGCTCTGGTTATCAGGTAAATTTACCACCTGAGACTTGTCTGAAGCTTTTGAGTCTGTTTCTTCTGGACATCATTATTTAGGATGGGGGGGACCTCTTACTCTCATTTGTGTGAGTAACCAATCTTTCAGAGTCCAGAATAACCTCCCCTTATTCTCACTGGTTCTCTTTAGCAAAGGTACATCTTCAAGCATCTGCTGTTAGCAGAGCCATAGTTAGCACATTGTGCCATCATTTCTGATCTGATGACCCTCAACTCTAAGAGTTGAAGAGTAAAACAAAAGAGAAAAAATAATGTTCATCCCCCAATCTGTCTAGCACACCTTTGGAGCAAGCCAGCAAGCTTACATATGTGTACATATCTCAACTCTAAATTTTAGAACAACAGTAACACAAACCACACACCCACACACACACATACACAAATAAAAGGTCCATTCCACATAGGATCATAGGATGTTACTAGGCTAAGGGCCCTAACAAGCCAACCAAGTTCTGCCCTTGTTTCCACAATTAGCACCTATTGACCCGTCCAAGAGAGACATAGGTGGAACCTCCAGGGTGAATTTACAGTTACCAATCCAGTCATCCAGAATGCGCCTGAAGAGGGCCAAAGAAGTGCTCTGCTTTACATGAATTGGGAATTTGTTCCACTTGTGTGGTAATCTCTGCGAGACAGATCTGTCCCTCCACCAGGTTCTATTAATGTCTAATATCAGGTTAAGTTCTTTAGAGCGAGTAACCCGTGAGCCATTGGACTTATGGATATGCAGCATTTCCAATAAAGCAGAGTCAGAGATTGCCTTATACGCAAGGCAGAGCTCACCTCTGAGTTGTCTGTATGAAATGGAGTAAAGTGACAATGATTTCAGACGATCCATATAGGACAGATTTCTCCTTGTGAGGAACCTTTGTTGTCTCTCCAATTGCTGCAGGTGCTTGAAAAGGTACATAACAAAATGGGTGTTGTACTCAATTATTGGCCTGTTGAAGGAAGAGTACAGGGAGGTTATATCTTCTTTTTTTCTGGAAGTAATGCCCTTACTTATAAGATGATAAATATAGAATGGCCTTCTTACCATTGTGGAGACATGGTGATCAAAGTTAAGGTTGATATCAACCTATGTGCCCAAGTCTCTCACCACCGAATGCATTCTTAGGGTGTTTCTATTGATGTGGTAGTTAGCCAGAACATTCCTGTTACCAGAAGGGATGATGGTACATTTTCTGCATTGAATTTAAGGCTGTGACTTTGGCACCAATCATTTGTTTACATAATACCCTCTTGTAGGATGTTGATATCATTTGGGAATGTTATGACCACTCCCAGTTTGTAATTTTCAGCCAGCTTTGTCAGCCACAGACCTTTAGTTTGTGCTTGTACTTTGGAGAAATAGATTCCAAACAGTAGATGTCCCAAGACTAATCCCTGTGGATCACCACTGGTTACAGGTCTGCTATTGGAGGTGGATTCCGTGAGTTGACTGTATGGGATCTATCAGTGAGCCAGTTAGCAACCCACCTAACAATATAAGGGATGATACTTAGCTGGGTGAGTTTATCAATAATGCCTGAGTGAGGAATATTGTCAAAAGTATTGGCCAAGTCCAGGTAGGCTGTATACATCCCCTGTATCCCCTCATCCAGGGCTATGGTGACTGTCTTAAAAAAGTCCACCAGGTTTACCAGCTATGATCTCCCCTTGACAAATCCAAACTTGGTAAGGTGAAGTGTTTGAAGATTACCTATATTTTTGTTGATAAGGTCCATGATGATTCACTCTTTGCCCTTGCAGATAAGGCTACCCAGGCTAATAGGTCTGTAGTTCCCAGGGTCAATGTAAACACCACCTTTGTGCAAGGGGATAACTGTGGCCATTTTCCATTCAGCTGGGATGAAGATGGTGTTTAGACTATGATTGAAAAGATTACCCAATGGAGTTGCTAGTTCTTGTTGGAGCCCATGTAGGGCACAGCCTGGGATGTTATCATTTCCCATAGATGCTGTGTTTTTGGCCTTAGAGAGGGTGTATATGACCTGCTGTCTAGAGATACAAGGTAGGAGACAGGTGGAAGGAATGTCATGGGGTTTGTGTGATGGGGATAGGGAAGTGAAGTTTTCACAGAAACTGTCTACTATAACAGGTTTGCTGTGTCCATAGGTTCAGTGTAAATCTGGGTCTTACCTTTTATGCTATGGATGTAACTAAAGAATGGCTTATGGTTGTCATTAAATGAGGACACTAATTTGGATTCATAGTTCGTTTTGGTGGACTTCACAAGAAGCCTTATTTGCTTGTTTAAGCTGAGGAGGGAGTGTTTCCAGTTTAGCGCTTGCTCCCTCTTACTTTTGAACAGCACTTTCTTCCTCTTATTTTAACACCTGTTAATGGCAGTTGTCCACCAGGCAGGTTTGCTCTTCCTTGAAGAGCTTGTTTTGGTTCTATCAGGTATGGCTGTGTCAATGCAGGTATACAGGTGTTTGTAAAAACCATTGGTGTAGGACTCTGCATAGCTGCCAGTTCCATCTGAGGGGGGAGGTGCAGTGAAGCTATTTATACCATCCCTTAGAAGGATATAATCTGCTTTGGAGAAGTTTTTTAGTTTAGTTCCTGCTGGGGGTGGTGTTGGTGGTGATGAGGTGTGATAGTTACTTTGAATGAGATTTGTGGTCAGATCTGACAAGGGAAGACCTCACAGTGGGGGTACTACAGCAGGCCCCCATATTGGAAAGCACCAGATCCAGGATGTTGGCTCCCCTAGTTGGGGTGTCTACCAGCTGGTCCAGGGTGTTTAAGTTAATGAACTTGAGAAACCTTTGAGCAAGTGGGTCTGAGCACGAGTAATTTACCCAGTCAATGGATGGGTAATTGAAATCATGCAGAACCATGTTGTTTGGATGGATCTTGATAGATTCTGGTAGATCCAAGTAGGCAGAATGGGTGTCCTGTAGCTGGCAATGATTTGAATAGGTGTCCTACCAACAGTTACTTGCACCTGAAATGGCTTCAGGAAATCATACTGTTGAACCAATCTGGAGGTGTATTTCACTTAATAACTAATACATCTCTCCTTTGGAGCAATCCAGTGAGCCAGATTTATTTCTGTACTCCTCAACCCTAAGTTGAGCAGCCAAGTGCTCCAGATTATGCAGAATGCACTGTATTCGACCATGAGCAAACCCACTGTTCTGCTGTTCCATAATGAACAGCTTTGGCTCTGCTACATGGCTTTTGATTGGTTTGTATATCACAATTACTGCCAATCAGCATCATGGTATACAAACCAATCAAATAGCTACTCTGCTGTTCTGCATTGAACAATGTTGGCTGTGCTACACAGTTTTTGATTGGCTCATATTCTGCAATTACAGCCAATTGCCATTGCAGTGTATGAACCAATCAAATAATTGTTACTGAGGACGGGAGCCAATGAGAGCTTCAAAATATGTGACCATTTGTGTATGAATGGTTGTGGAAAATCACATTTAAAGAGATGAAGAAAAAATAAATTAGAAGCAAAACCATACCAAAGTAAATAACTGCAATACCAGCACTTAAAAGGAATTATTTTGCTCGTATTGCAGTTATTTACTTTGATACTGTTTTGCTTCTGTTTTATTTTTTCCCTCTCTTTAAAACAATACGTGTGTGTGTGTGTGTGTGTGTGTGTGTGTGTGTGTGTGTGTGTGTGTGTGTGTGTGTGTGTGTGAGACCAGGGTTAAATCTACTATATGCATAGTTCAACAATGAAACCACATTCTTGATCTCCTCAGACTCTGAGTAATAAAACTTGGCTCAGCAGAAGTCTAGGATGTCTGCGTGACACTGGCTGCAGCACACCATGGATGCATGAATGCAAGGACTGTCTAATGTTGCTAAGCATATCTACATAAATGCTTGTCATGTGCCCCTTCTCTTTCCTCTTGTCAGAAAGAGAAGTAATCCAAGTGATACTAGTTCAGCCTTGCTAGAGGATGTGAAGTGTCCCATTTAACCTGTCCATTTTGGGAATCTGCCCCTATCCTCAAAGCCATAAAGAAGGATCTGCTTATCTTTCAGAGTAAAGTATTTCTTCCATTAAAAACCGAGGTAAAGTGATTTGTGCAAAGTGACCAATAAACAAAGTACAAGGACAAAAAACATTTCACCCTGCAACATGTTAGTACTGGAACACATATCTCTAAAAAATACTATAATAAGAAATAACCAGTTTATTAAAACTGTGTTAAATGTGTCTTTATGGTATCGTGGTACAGAGTGAAACATTTTTTTTGCTCTACAAAGGGCACTGGCTCAGTTCTGAGCAGAGGCATATTTCCTGTTTTTAGATTGTAATAGAGAGGACTGTGTCAGAATTTGGTGACAGCAGTGGAAGGAGGATCTAATCCCTGATTTACCAATTTATAGTAGATTGCTCCATTTCTTTTTCTGTATCCGATATATGACGAGTTACGAGCAATGTTGAATGACTGTCTCTATCATCTGTAGTGAAGTCTGTCGGTCAAACCCTTAGCTTTAGTCAGTAGTTGTAAACAGATTGTAGGCATATTATGTCAAGCCACACATCATTGTCTGCTGACTCTTAATTGTGTGTTACTGCCTCTGAAGGTGTTCACCCTTTATTTGAATTTATCTAAAAATTTCAGATTTTGATGCACTATGGCAACATTTTCCATCCTTCCAATTTACTTTTGAGTAAACTAGCAGCACCTTTTGGGCTTAAAACTTTTGTTTAAAATGTCTACTAGTTACTAGTAAAACATCGTCCAGTTCTAGACATTGCGTGTCTCTTTAAGTTAGCTTGAAACTTGCTGTCAATGTCTATTTTTGTGCCATACAAATCTGCAAGAGCAGATGCATTAATGTCTCTGCCGTGGTACAGGGGCCTTAGTTATTTAACTTTACACAAAGACCCTCAGAGGAAACTTTTTCTGAGGAGAGTGCCAAAATGGCAACTTCTAATCTTGCAATTCATTCTGGTACCAGTTGGACAAACTGTGTGAGCAAACTATATGAAATGCTGTGATACACACTTATATTTTACATAAACTGACTGTATTATGAAATCCCACTAGAAAAAGTTATGATGTTGGTTATAAAAGTCCCTGTTGCTGAGGAGTACCAATCACAATCTACCTGAGTGCCCCTTTTTGGCACTGGTGTTTGTTTAATGTCCTATGTAAAAATGTGTTTTACTGATCGTCTAAGACACTGCACTCTTGCATTGCTTATCACTTATTATACTAAGAAGCTCAGCCCAACGGTGATAGATAACTATACCGTAACACAATTACCTGTACTTCACATTGCCAAATATTTGTTTCTTCCCCATACGCCATACCCTGAGTGATTAAAAGAGACTTGATACACACAAGGGTAGAATTACAAGCATATAATTATGTGTTAATTAATCAAGTAAGTTAAAGCTTTTCAAGAGTTTTATGTCAGGGCTGGATCTTGAGAGAGATTATTGAAATTGTACATCTGCAAGACTCGCTGCATTGTGCTTTCCCTTTCCTTTTTCCATAAATTGTAATCTTAACCCTGTTGGAATCCACTCAGCTTTATACCATCAGCTGCCTTAAGCATGCCAGAGGAAGTGTCCTTGCTGAAGGGTCTTATGACCCTTACCTTACTCAACTGTACACTGAGGGAAGACTGGCCGATTTGTCCTGTGACCTGCCAATCTCTTTTTACTTAGTCCTCCTCCCTTACTAATCCTGCCTTCCAAGTCACTGTGTGTGTGTGTGTCAGTGTGTGTGTGTGTGTGTGTGTGTGTGTGTGTGTGTGTGTGTGTGTGTGTGTGTGTGTGTGTGTGTGTGTGTGTGTGTGTGTTGCATTTTCTGAGTGCAGGAAAGGATATTATTCAACAACTTGAGTGAATAAGCCAATGCAAGAATGAAAACCAAAACCATTTACAACCATTTCTGTGCTTAAAATATCAATAAAGGAACCAAAAGCATGCTGAGTTTGCCTACACCTTCACATGCCTAAGGCACAGTCCAACTATAGGCATTTTCTCAGACTTATCATTGTCATAGCTCTCAACCTCATAGCACAAGTAAACTGGACATAGCCTTAATTAATGGGGTGACAAAGGCACAAAAAAGGAAACAATTTTTAAATATTGCTCTTATAAATATAGAAAGTTGCTGGGCTAACAGGCTGTCTTTGTGTTACCATACATGTTCTGAAGGATATAATGTCTGAAACTCAAATTTCTTTCATTACTTTATTTCATTCATCTGTGATTTGTCAGAAAACTACATATTTCATGAGGAACAGTCCAAAAATATGAGGCAGAAATTTGGGCATTATGCAAAATGCTGGGCAGTTGAGAGGTATGGCAAGGTGAATCTGTGTGTGTGTGTCCGCACGTATATTTTGGTTGGAAGACCATGGCCATGTTCAAGGCATGATTTTCGTCCAGTGTGAAATAGGATGTTCCACATTTTGACTATTTGTCACACATTGCTATGGTCTGGGTTCCAGATTGGCCTCTTAGCAGATTGTGACCCATGACCCTAAGTTGAGGAGCAAAAACAGAACACAAAAAATAACACCCCCACACACATACATTCAGGTATAGTTTCAAGGATTTAATAAATGCTGCAATTCTTTTTTTCATGAACCAGAGAAACTCCTTGCCTCTTTTCAAAATCATGAAAATACATTTTAGCATATTTGTTGTTTTATATCTCCATTCCCCTTGTTGTATTAACAAATAAATGATCTCAAGATTGCATTTTGGAGAACTTTTGCACACTTCACAGAAGCAGACATAATAAATCGGCTTAAGCTTCACTGACTAAAAGGTAGTGCTTCACAGGTAAACACAGCCGTATTTTTCTAAATGTGTCTAAACCATATTGTGACTTCATCCCATTAGCTGAACTAGACTATAAATACAGAGGTGTGAAAGTATCTTACCCAGGTAGTTAAGAGAAATGTTCAGTTCTCGGACATCAATATGCACTGATCCCCTTGGGATCCAGATAACTTCTTCATAACCTAAAACAAATTAAATTTGTGTATAATTATATACAGAATGCATTTCTGTCACATGCCTTATTAGCTATCTGACTACAGATGTTTGTTTAACTTTGACTGCATTTAAATATTAGTTCATGAAACATTTGGTTGTACACCTATCTATATTTGTATTTTTACAGCATTGCAGGCTTAGTATTATAAATTGCTCCAGCAAATGGGAGGATTATAATTGAAGACTTTATGTAGTATTCCTTCAAGGCCAACATGAGAAAAAATATGTTAACTTGATTAGAGCAGAAATAATCATACAACTATTTGATTTAGCTGCACATTATGTAAATATGATTTAAAACGTTTCTCAGAATTTCATTCCCATGTCTAATTGCTATAAAAAACAAAGTTAATACAACTGAAATGAAGGTTGCTGCTCTGAATGTGCAAACCACTTCCACAATGCAATATACTTCTTCTAATGATGTGGTTTCTGGTTCATTTAACATCAGAGGACTGATTCAAATCTTATTTAATTAAAAGATTTGTTTACACTTGATGGAAAGACTTTTCATATTCCCATGTGTTGCCTGGAGCCCTGTCATTAGACAGTCTGGAAGGGGCTTTACATTTATGACAAGAGGCAATTTTAGTGCATATTAAATGCCCAAATCAGACAGACACTGAGCACATTATATTCTAAGGTTACGAATTCTGGTGATATTTTATTTATTTTTATTTATTTTACATTTGTTGACTGGGATAGTCCGACTTGATACATGTCCATTTTCAGCGGAGGCCCGGGGAGAAAAGCTCCAAGATAATAATACACATTGAACATTTAGTAAATGCTAGTTTCAAGCAGATTACAGTCATAAGCAATACCAGCATTTAACACATATAGTACTAACTTATTATAAAACACTTTACAAAACATATTATTTTCAAAGTTAAACATACATAACATTACATTCAGGTTTAAGACACACTGAGCAGCAGTTATACAATTGACCCTTCCTGAAATGGAGTGGTAGAAAAAAGTTAGAAGTAGTTGAAGGTAAGGCACCTAAGGAATAGAGAGGTCACTAGTCGGGTTTATGCAAGGATATAACCAATGAGTTTTGAAGTATTTCTTGAGTTTGTTTTTGAATTGAGTTAGTGAGGGTTCTAGGGTCAAGTCAGTTGGGAGTCTGTTCCATATTTTTCCAACAGAGTTGGCAAACAGAGAGTCCCCAGTTGAGTAGTTGGAGTTGTATGTTTGAACTAGGAGTCTAGTGGATGATCGCAGTGGCCGGGTGCTGGTGTAGGGGTTGATAATGTTTTTTAGAGCAGGTGAATTTTATGGTTGGTAAAGAACTTTATGTGCCACTATTAGCTGGTTGAACTGCAGTAGGCTTGGCAGTTCAAGCCATCCTAAGCTATTTAGGTTGTGACAGTGGTGTGTCTGGTAGGCTGTGCCAGTAGCAAATCTGGCAATGTGGTTATAGCAGGATGATAGTTTATTAAGATCTGTTTTGTTTAATTTGGAGAATAGAGGTGAGTTGTAGAGAAGAGTTGATAGCAGATGGGAATGGGCAATTGCAGTTCTAGCAAGTGGGGTAAGGAAAGGTTTGATTCTGTAAAGAGAACCAAGTTTTTTATTAATGGCTTTGAAAGTTTGATTGACATGCGCATCAAACTTCAGGTTATCAACTATGACACCCAGTAGTTTACTTTGGTCTTCTGGGGAGATGATAGTGCCTTTGTTAGCAGTTATGTTGAAGGATGGCAGGGGGGTCCTGCATGTGATGGAGAAGAAGAGCAACTTAGTTTTGTTGAGGTTTAGGATTAGATGTTGATTGGAGAGCCATTTTTCCACTGTACTGAAGGTATTTTGGGTTAATGTGAATAAAGTAGCTAGTGAGGTATCAGAACAAATCAAGATGGAGTCATCCGCATATTGAATGCAGGTAGCATCTGGGATGACTGAATGAAGGTCGTTGATAAAGATGGAGAAAAGAAGGGGTCCTAGTATCAATCCCTGGAGGACTCCTAATGTGATGGGTAGGCGAGATGATAGCTTGTCCTGCCATAGGACTGCCTGTTGTCTGCTCTGCAGGTAGGATTGAAACCACTGGAGTGCATGGTTGTTTAAGGAGAAGGCCTTCAAGGTATTTATAAGCATTTTGTGGTCAAGCATGTCAAAAGCCTTAGATAGATCTAGAAAGAGTGCCAAGGATTGTTTGCTATTATTGCGGTTGTCGTTAATGACATTAGAGAAAGAGAGGAGGGCAGAAGTAGTACTATGGTGTGGCTTAAAGCCATGCTGAAAGTTGGACAACAGCTTGTTCTGTGTGAGGTAGTGCATGAGCTGTATGTGTACACACTTCTCCATAATTTTAGCTAGAGGTGACAGAATAGCTATGGGTCTAAAGTTTGACAGTTCAGTGGAACTGCCTTCTTTATGGAGAGGTATGACATGGGAGATTTTCCATATAGTGGGTACAGTAGCTTCAGATATAGCTCTGTTGATCAAGATTGAGATGGGGTATGCTATGGTGTCAGCAGCCTTATGCAGATAGTCTGCTGGGAGGAGGTCGGCAGCCAGGGTGGTGGGTCATAGTTTCTTAACTAGGGCATGAATAAGCTGAGTAGGAACAGGTTGGAAGGTAAAATATGTTTGGGTACTGGGTGTGGCTACATTAGAATTAGAGCCATTGGGAGAAAGTTGACTGGCTAGAAACTGGATAGTCTCTGTGAATAAGCTGTTGAAGTTATTAGCAATGTCTACTTGGGATTTTTGTTGGGAAGCTGGGGGTGGAGTGGTGGTTTGGCCTGAGTGGAGAAGTTTGTTTATTCCTGCCCAGAACTTTTGAGGGTTGTTTTGGTGTTTTTGCAGTAGATGGTAGTAGTGGTTCTTTTTGTCTAAGGTTATGGATTTTGTGTGTCATTCCTTAGCTGTCTGAATCTTAGTTGATCAAGTGGGGCTCTTGCTTTTCTGTAGGTGGCCCGTGCTTTGTTTCTGAGTGAAATTTTGGTTTTGGTATCTTTAGAAAGCCATGGTGCAATATTAACTTTGGTTCTAATAGAGCGGCTGGGAGCATGGGAGTTAAGAATAACAAGGAATTTGGTGTTAAAGTATGCTACTGCTTCATCTAGGGGGAGACTTTTTAGTACTGACCAGTTGCATGCCTTAAATTCATTTTAAAACTTGGTGAGAATAAAATTCTTGGTGTTTCTAAACGTTCTATAGGTGGGTTGGTAGGAGCAGTCTACTTTGAGCTTGATTACATAGGTGAGACTGTGGTCACTTAGGTCATCAGGCAAAGTGCCTGATTTATAAGACTGAAGATTGGTATTGACGAGTATCCAGTCTAGGGTACTTTCCTTGTTATTGGGTTTTCCTGTCCTTGTGGGGGAGGTTATGATTTGAGAAAATCCATAGAGGTTTATGTGGTTGTGGGGGTTTCACAAGAGCAAGTGTTCAAGTCAATGTTGAAATCCCCAAGAACAATGGCTTCTTGGGGGTAGTTATCGGATAACCAATATAAGAAGTCTTCTAAGGTTTTTGTGTTCCTCCCTGAGGGAATGTAGACACAGGTAATGTATACATTTTTGTTTTTGTTAATTTGTAGCTTTGAGATAAGAGTTTCAGCATTATTGAACTGGGGTGGTTGTTGGGTGTCTATGCTGACAGGGTAGACTTGTAAAGTATGGCTACCCCACCACCCTTTCTGGTGGTACGGTCTAGTCGAAACATACAATACCCTGGTGGCAGAATCTCATGGTCCTTGGTGGCAGGCTTTAGCCATGTTTTTGTTAGGCATAATATATCTGGAGAATGAACAGCTAAGAGGGCATGCATGTGCTGAGTTTTGTTATTTATGCTCCTAATGTTTGGATGGTAGGCCAGCAGTGAGTTAGGAGGTCTATTTGCTGGAGCTATGGTGGTAGGGGATATAGTAGGGGGATTAGGGTCAACAGGTGGGGATGGACCAGGGTTTGGGTGGATGTCACCATCCTTTGTGAGGTTGTAGTGTATCCTGAGTATGAGTTTTAAGATTTTGAAAAAAGTTTTGTAATAGTGTCTAGTTTTAGGACTAATGTAACTAGGTCGAAAACCTGGATGATCCTGATATTCATAGGTGATTAGGAGATATGGGATGAGTAAAAGGGGTAGAAGTAGAGTTAAGACTATTTTAGGTGATAGCATAGCTACTGAATGGGACTTGAAACTTAGGCAAAAGGAATAGTAGAGCTGGAGGACTGGTGGTATCAGGATGAGGGTGGTGCTGTTGAGTGACAAGTTGTTACTGATTGGTTTACAAAAGTGGGGTGTGGTCTAGTACCAATAAATGTAGCAGCACCAGGGGTGGGAGGCATTTGGGGGCAGGATGGGGTGCGAAGCAAGCCCGAGTGAAGCGAGGGCAAGCGGAGCAGGGATGAACCAATGCCTGTACTAAGTTGTAGCAGTTTAACCTGTATGAAGAAAGGGGGGGGGTGGGGGAAATGAGAAGGCAGTAGGAGTGGTTAGAGGATGAAATAAGTTGAATATAAGGGCCTAAAATCTGCACTCAGCACTGTAATGTTACTTGCACTCAGCACTTTAATTTTACTTATGTTTAGCATTAAAGACAGACCAACAGTATACAATTTTGAGGATTATTACAAGGATTACTTGTTCAAATGTCAGACAAGTAAGCAAAACTTTCAACAGGAATCTATGTCTGAGTGTTAGAAAGCCAGAAAGGTACAAATTATACCTGTAAAAATTAGAGTCAGAGAGACAACTGTAAGAGTCAGTGTACTTTAGTTACAGGGGAAGGAAGCAAACACTCAAGTAGAAAAGAGCCCTATGGCTGACCAAAATGGTGACTTGCTTAATTACACAGCACTGTAAGAGAAAGCTTAACAAATGCTTTTTATATGTGTAACCTACTCTGATTAATTGCTGGGAGAAACAATTTTTGTTTTGTTTTCCAATTGCAATCCTGTAGACAACGTTATTCAGAAGCTGCAGTATGTTAGTGCATGAAAGGGTAACTTTGGGAGTGGCAGACATGACAGACTTTTTTCTCCCATAAAGCCAGTAGACACCAATGTATGCTCTATGGGTCATTATAGGCACAGTCGCTGCATCACATCATATGCGACTGTTGACTTTGGGGCTCAAACCTAGAAACTAGGAAGGAACTCCTTAGCAGTCCATAAATGTATTTCTCTGTACTGTGCTTCGGTTGTGATTACTTGAGCTAATTCAATGATATATTGTAGGCTGTCTAAAAACATTAATATACATCATGTATGAAACTAAACTATGACATTTCTAGAAAGGTGCCAGCCTGATGCCCAACCTTCAACGAAGGCACGCCCATTCATGCATGTCTTTTGAACACCACTCAACCGCGGGGAGGACATGCAGACTTCACACAGAAGGCAGTCCAGCTGAGAATCGAATGGGAGATTACTCCTCCATAATAGTGAATATTCTTGTATTGCTCTGGAAGTATTTACTTTGGACCACAATGCTTGTTGGTTACTTCTGTCTGAATGGATTCTTTCTGCAAAATAAATGATCCCTTCTCCAGTCCCATTTAAATGAAACTGTTGTAAGACTGCTCTCTTTTTAATGCTTTTCAGGACCCCCTGTTCATGGATTCTTACTTGTCTTGGAGTGGGGGGGGGGAGCACTGAAGAACCCAGAACAAATTTATAGTTTATTTGCTCTAGGTCGCACAGTAGGCAAATGACAGCATTAAACCCTGTACCACAAGAATTATAGTTCAAAGACTTATTCCTCTGTACCACCTGCTATGGACATGTATCCCACCTGGCAATGAAAGTAATCCTTGTCATTGATGCAACTGATTTTAATATGGACCACTTATTTAAAGTATACAGGACCCTTAATGGCAATATCTGTTCTGTTTCTGGCACTGGAAGAATGGTTGAAATCCTTTATTGTCAATTCCTTTGTTCTGATGAGGGTCACTAGAGAAGCTTATTACAAAATATGCTGTCTTTTCTAGTCAACAAGATGGAGCATGGTGTCTAGTTATTTCTCTTGTTGTTTTGTTTGGATTCTTTCATCCATTATATTATTTATGGAATTGTATCTCCTCCTTTATCATCCCCTCACCTTGTATGTCCTGAAACACTGAAATCCATGTAATGGCTCTCACAGTACCATGTTTCTATGACTGATAGTGCTTCATCTATTACCATGGCTATACAGACTTGTGTCATAGGTAGTCTCTACCATTTATTTATGAAGGCATGCTGGATGCCTGACAGGACGAAATCATCTTTCTCAAGGAAGAGTAAACCTGTCAGGTGGACAGCAATAAACAAACTCTATAATAAAAGGAAAACATTGCTGTCCGAGACCAAGAAAGAGTTGGTGCCAAATTGAAAGCAATCTCTCCTTTGCCTGAACAAGAAAATAAGGTCACTGGTGAAATCCTCTAAGGCTAACTTTGAGTCCAAATTGGCCACATCCACTAAGCACAATCAAAAGGCCTTCTTCACGTGTCTACATTCTCAAAGGTAACACACAGATCTACTCTGAACTGGTGGTCAATAACACCACATACACAAATTCCATAGATAAACATCACCCCTGCCCCCCCCATTAGTAAACCAGGGCAGCCCCAGCAACTGCCCCACTCCCCTTATCACCAGGGAGCAGGTCTTTAATGCCCACTCAAAGGCAAAAAATACAGTCTCCATGGGACCCGATAACATCCCTGGCTGTATCCTACATGAACTCAGGCATGAGCTCCATTAGTCGCCCTATTCAACCAAAGGCTGAGCACCGGCTTCATCCCAGCTGAATGGAGGACAGTCACTGCCATCCCTCTACACAAAGCTGGAGCGTTCACTGAACCAGACAATTATAGACCCATAGTCTAACCAGCCTGATCTACAAGGCCATGGAATGCATTATCATGGACCTTATAAAGAAGAACATCGGCAACCTCCAAATGCTTGACCCCACACAGTTTGGCTTTGTCAAAGGGAGATCATGCCTGTTAAACTTAGTCAACTTCTTTGCAACAGTCACCAAAGCCATGGACGAGGGGAAGATGGTGCACACAGCCTACCTTGACCTAGCCAAAACCTTTGACACTATTTCCCACTTGGGCATAATATTTATTTATTTATTTTACATTTGTTTACTGGGATGGTCCGAATGGAACACTACCCATTTTCATCTGAGGCCTGGGGAGAAAATCTGCAACCTATGCTTAAATACAAAGTCATCACATCAAGTATTAGAAATTATAGACAAAAGAAAAAGAGTGTTAACCCATTTACAGGATAAAAATTTAAAAACAAAAATGTACACATAGTATCAAATAGAAAAAGACTTTAAACACTTGAATATAGACAAATATATGGTTGAATTTATATATGTGGAGGAACATAACATTATTTAGGAAATGAAGCAGGGAGAATCACTCAGGCAAAGTAGTGCATAGTCAGTAATGCTACCGTGGTGAGAGTTGCAGCTAGGAATGTAACTACTTATAGAGTAGTGTTGTCAGAAGGGATATGTTAACAGAGTTAGTATGTACAGCCAAATTGTATAAGTAATGCTAAGTTAATAATTAACCCAGAGTGTTACATGTGCAAAGCCAGGGTTCAAATACATGTCTTTTGAGAGAGATTTTGAAATTAAGATTGCCATAATCTGCACTGCTCAATCACTACCAGAACTACTCTCAAAAACTCAACAGTCCTTTACAGCAGTTGAATCCTGGCTAAGAAATGCCCAACCCTTTCTTAATCCAAAGAAGACAAAACTAGCACTCTTTCATCCCAAAACACCTCCCTTGTCACTGATCATTTCAGCATCCTTGCATCTGACAACACTGCCATAGAAACAGTGCAGAAAACCAAACTTCTAGGTGTTATATTTGACAATAAACTTTCATTTGATCCCCAAATACAGCAAAATACAAAAAAAAAACCTCATCAAAAACTGGGACTCTTATATAGAAACAAACATTTTTTTACTGCAACCAAAATTACCCTTGCAAAAAATATGGTGCCCCTATCTTAAGTACCTTACCAAATTCTACACTAAGCAAGTTGGAACAGTGCTACAACAAAGTTGCAAAGTTTGCCACAAACTCTAAATATCACACACACCACTGTAAACCACTCCTAGAATTAAACTGGCTTGAACTACTCAACCAATTTGCCTTTATTTAGCTATCCACCTTGCACAACCTTATTTTCAAGCCTATTGCCTGCCCTGCACTAGACAATCTTGCACACCAAATCGACCCCTACGATCAGAAGACAAAAATCTCTTAGCTATATCAAAACTCACAAGGAAACCTGGTCACTCTCTGTATTCAAACTCTGTCTTTATACATTGGAACTCACTACCTCTAGCTACCAGGTTTATTCCTGGTCTAACCCATTTCAAAGTCTCTTTAAAAAATTATCTCAAAAATACATGGCTCTGCTCCTGCATAAAGCCTGCCTAATGCTCAGATCTTCTTCTTCTCTCACATTTCAATCCTTCACAAACTGCAGGATCCTAAGGCTCTTCTAACTACTTCTATACCATATCCTTAAGCTACTGCTCAGGCTTTATTGCTTCTATTCTCCTTAACTCTCTCTCACTATTTGTCTGCATCACTAACTTTCTGGCTGCTATTTCTACACCATGTATGATGAGAGTGACTATTATGGTCTGTAATGTTTTAACTGTATAGAACTGTTTAGATGTGTAGTAATGTATCACAACATCTTGTAGCAGTTTGTTCTTTCAGCTTATTTTTTGTGTAGTATTTCTAATGTAATCTTTATTGTACTGGTTTATGCTATATTTGTACTGTACTGCATGTGGGGCTTTTCTCCCCGGGCCTCTGCTGAAAATGGGTTTGAAGATTACAGATGTTAGAACAGGGTTGTAGAAGATTTTTTTTATTTAGGGAAGGTACATTGCTAGGATTGTGCATTATTTTGTGAGCCATTATTAATTGGTTATAGTTCATAACATGAGGTAGTTCCAACCAAGAAAGATTTTTGACGCATTTACAATGATGAGGTGAATGTGTGGAATCTGTTGCAAATTTGGCAATCTTATTGTAACGTGATTCTAATTTACTTAGTCCTGACTTTTTGAGGTTGGTAAGTAAGGGGGGATGCATATAAGAGTGAGGAGAGAAGGGGGGTTCTAGCTATGGATATTCTTGCAGCGTCTGTTAAGAATTTTTTTGTTTCAATACATTGTTCCCATTTTTTGTGAACCTTTTTAATTGTGTTATAAATGTGTGTGTCAAATTTTAGTCTGTTGTCAATTATGATGCCTAATAGTTTAGTTTGGGAATCTGGGAAAATCCTAGTATCATTACTGGCAGTGATATAAAAGTTAGCTGGGAGCTTAGTAGGTTTAGATAGATGAAAGATCATAAGTTTAGTTTTATTAGAGTTGAGAATAAGTTGTGAATTTGCTAGCCATGTTTCGATATCAGAGAAGGCTATTTATGTGACTGTAAGAAGTTGAGTTATTGTGGATGCTGCACATATGAGGGTTGAATCATCTGCATATTGTATGATAGATACTTGACAGGAGGCAGTATTAAGATCATTTGTGAATATGCTGAAGAGGAGGGGCCATAGGATTAAACCCTCATGGACTTCAAGTGTAACAGGAAGGAGTAGGAATAGATCTTGCTTCCATTTCACAGCTTGCTGGTGGCTAGATAGATAACTTTGAAACCAGTTAACAGCATCAGGGTTGATATTAAGATTATTCAGAGTGGACAGTAACTTAGGATGGGAAACTGTACTGAATGCTTTAGACATGTCCAAAAAGACTGAAGACTCCATGTTGCCATTATCTCAGAATTTATTTAGAGTATTAGTGAAACTTAGAAGAGCTATAGTAGTGCTATGATATGGTCGGAATCCATGCTGTGAAGATGAGAGGAGATTATTGTTTAGAAGGTGTTTAAGAAGTTGAAAGTGGATAGATCTTTCCAGAATTTTAGAAAATGGTGAAACCATAGCAATGGGCCGGTACTTTGTTGGTTCTGTTGAATTTGCCTCCTTTGTGTAATGGTGTAATATATGCAATTTTCCAAATAGCTGGGACATACTGTTCTGTTATAGAGCAGTTTATAAGTACTGACACAGGGAAGGCAATAACATCTGGTGCTAACTTGCCTGCAGAATATCTAAAATTATCTACTGCCAGTGAAGTGGGTTTCAACTTCTTTAATAGTTTTGTAATCGTTTGTTTTGGGACTGTCTGAAATGAGAATGCATCTACAAAATTGCATGGATTGTTGGGTGCTGGCATTGTGGGAGACTTGCTATTCTTAGTCAATGCTAAAACACTTTCAGTGAAGAATATGTTAAATTGTTCAGCAATATTCTTTGTGTTATCAGGTAAGTTGTGGGGGGGGGGTTTGGCCAGGATGAAGTATGTTACTGATTGTGTTCCAGAATTTTTGTGGATTCATTCTGCATTTCCATTGTAAATTAAAATAGTAGTTTTGTTTGTCTAGTTTAATTTCGTGTTTGGCACTGTTTCTAAGTTCCTGGTAAATTAAACAGTTTTGGAGGGATTTATTTTTGCCCTAGTTTGCCATGCTTTGTCCCTTTGTTTTAGGAGGATACGAGTCTCATGGATTAACTATGGTGTGTAGTTGGCTTTGACACGCACTGTTCTTGGAGGTGCAAATCTGTTTAGAATAGTAAGGCAGGTGCCATTAAAGTGTTGCACAGCATCATCTAAAGGCAGTTAGTTAAGAGGAGGCCAGTCTATTTTTTCAATAAGTAGAATCTGTAATTTAAACATTTTCTTATTACAAACTTGGCGGACGTTGATTAGTTTATTAGGGTTACTGTGATTTCTCAGTTAGTAGGTTCCAAAGTGGTCACTTAATTGATAAACTCTCCCAGCTAGGCATCAACCCATATGTTACCAGATGGGTAGCTAACTGGCTCGCTGATAGAACCCACTCAGTGAAAATAGGGGAAGCCACCTCTAGTAGTAGACCCGTAACGAGCGATGTACCCCAAGGATCAGACTTGTGGCCTCTACTGTTTGGGATGTACTTTTTTGAGGTGCAAGCCAAGACCAGTAGTCTGTGGCTGACAGAGTTTGCAGATGACTGCAAGCTGGGTGCTGTCTTAAATTCCCCCAGTGATGTGAACATCCTCCAACAGGGTCTTACCCAAACTAATGACTAGTGCCAGAAGGATGGTCTCAAACGGAATGCCAAGAAATGGATCATTATCCCCTTTGGGGAAAATGGCATCCCCACTAATTATCACATTAATAATAATGTACTAAGCATGCAATCAGTCATGAGGGACTTGGTCACCCAGGTTCATAGCAACCCTTTTGTCTACCACATTGTCTGTATTGTATATAAGGCTTTGTACATGGCAAACCTCATAAATAAGGGTATTTCATCCAGGAACAATGAGGTCATAACATCCCTGTACTCCTCCCTTATCAGATCCATTACGGAGTACAATGCCCTCTTTGGCATGTACCTTGCCAAGCACATGCAGCAGTTAGAGAGACCACAGAGGTTCCTGACCAGGAAAATTCAGGGTCTCAAACACCTATCCTGTACTCCTGTACAGATGGGCTAAAAGCCTTGTCCCTCTACTCAGTCTCATACAGACTGCTCAGAGGTGACCTGTGTCTGGCATACAAGGCCATCTCAGACCCAGCCTTAATGGAGTTGCTGCAT
This sequence comes from Protopterus annectens, assembly GCF_019279795.1. Classification (NCBI taxonomy): domain Eukaryota; kingdom Metazoa; phylum Chordata; order Ceratodontiformes; family Protopteridae; genus Protopterus; species Protopterus annectens. The sequence continues at coordinate 214,843,912 of NC_056747.1, read as the reverse complement.
ATTCGTAAGTCAAACTCCAGTCACTCAGCCTGCAAAGCAAGTCCTTAACCTGGTATGTGACATTAATAGAATTTGTTGGTGGGATAGATTTGTGTCTCAAAGACTCCCCCATCTGTGGAATAGACTCCCTCTCCATGTCAAGCAGAGTACCTCTAGCCATGTTTAAGAGGAACCTGGATGACTGGATGGGAAATAGAAAATACACCCTTGGGATACCACCTGTGTCCTGGCTGGACAGGGGAACAGATGCTGACTTTGAGAGAACAAGGGTAAAATTCATGGTTAGACTTATAAGGGCCTCTAGGCCAATAGTCTAGTATTGTCTTATGAACCTATTAGTGGTTAAGATTTTTGTCTCTTATCTACAGGGTCTGACATTCAGGTCTAGTCTCTCATCACTGTGTATTTGGAGTTTGCACGTCTAAAGCTACTCAGATTACCTCCCAAGAACATGCTAGTTAGTTGGTAATTCTAAAGTGTCATAAAGGGTAAATAATATATAATATAATATAATTACAATATAATGTAATATAATCACAATATAATGTATTATTATATTATATTATATTATATCATATTATATTATATCATATTATATTATAGTATATTGTTCCTATCAGAAGAACAAAAGCACAAATGACCGAGCTGCAATAAGACAGAACCAGGGACATTGAAAACCTGGAAGGGAGAACAACAAAGATCTTGATTGTGCATGATTGTGATCCAGTGGGGATTAGGGTTTTGTGATATTTGAGTTTGTATGTATAATTACTGAGGGTATGGGGCTTGCAAAAATGCAGATGATGTTTTTTTTTTCTCTCATTCTTTTGACATTTGCTATTATATCTATCTATTTATCTATCTGTCTATATATATATATATATATATATATATATATATATATATATATATATATATGTATAGGTTCACTACGTAATCTTGAAATTTTGAAATATCGAATTTCAAAATCCTGAGACTATGTAGCCGAAACCCCTAAACACTGAAAGACCAGAACTGTGAAATTCAAAATACCGAACGTACAACACATACAGCACACACATACACACAACTTCCCCCCACAGTGAAACATATCATCCTACACTACAGATAAGCAGGGGGGCAAGCCCACCTGCACCCCCCATGTGGGGGGCTGTACCCCTCACACCCCCCTACTTAAATATACTAACTCCGAGATTGCACAACCAGACACACAAGGGAAACACACACCCACACATTTTACAGTCCCTTACACACAGACATCACAGTCACAACACACACTGACACTCACTAAAGCCCGTAACCAACACACTTACACATAGATACTTACCTGAACTTCCACCTAGCCATCAACAAATCGCAACACCAGAAGCGCTACTTCAATATCTCCAAACATCGGGATTTTGAAGTTTGCGCTTCTGTTTTTTCGGTATTTAGGGGTTTTGGCTACATAGTCTCGGGATTTTGAAATTCGATATTTCAAAATTTTGAGAATATGTAGTGAACCCATGTATATATATATATATATATATATATATATATATATATATATATATATATATATATATATATATATATATATATATATATTATATATATATTATATATGTTATATTTACCCTTGTGATTATGGTTGAAAAGGGTCAAGGATGACCAGTTTATTTGCTTATTTATTAAATCAATACCTTAAAAATATATCAGAAGCTGCTACATTAATTGGCTCAACTTGATATGAATTAGTTTAAAACTGAGTGCTTTTAAGTGTTTTTAAAGATCTGAAGAAGGGCAAATCCTGAAAATGCTCATCTTTTAATGAACCTGAATTTTATGCCTTGGACCGTGGTTATCATTTCCAGTTTCATTGTATTTGGAATATTACTGCTTCTGGGAAAGACATTTAGTCCATGTTGGTGTGTTTTGTGTTTTATTGATATTATATGTGTGTGTGTGTGTGTGTGTGTGTGTAAATATGTAGACACATTGCTGTGATCTTTGAATTTACTTTTGTCACTCAGCTCAAACATTTTAGCAAGAAAGGATACAGAACTGCAGTTACTGTTACCAAATGAGTCATCACATATAAGCAGGGCTGTTATTGTGGCCTATCTCCAAAGGTTAGGCAAAATATAAGAAAACAGTGAAATACTAAAAATGTAAGTAAGAGGATAATTAGACTGCAGTAAATAATGAAAAATTTGGACGAGGCAACTAACTAGGTACTACTTTTGGAAGGAGCTTTTCTAGAAGGGTGCAGATATTCTGAAGAGGTAGCACAGCAGGGATCAAACCTGTCCGCTGCCATGCTGCTAGGATGAATATTTGGTATGACATGTAACATGGAGGATTAACGCTATGAGCTGTTAACAGGCTGCTTCCTGTAGTTCAGAGTTTGATTGTCTCAGCCTTCTTTTGCTTGCTGTACGATTCTGAGCAAGTCACTTAACAAGACAGTGTTTGGGGCAATTAGAAAATTAAACTAGGCTTTTGAATGGTCTCCTGGACTACATCCTAGTAACTTCATAGGATAGATATGCTTCACAGCCTTCTTGCCCCATTCTGACATTAGTGCCATTACTTTTATTTTGTAAGCAGTGGTCTAGTTTCATTTGCAAATAAGAATATTTGTCATTCGAGGCTCAACAATGCCCTGACTTGCATTCACACTGGACTCAGAATTAGGCCAAAATGACAAAAAATGCACCGAACCCACAGACATTGCCAACATCCTAGCTGACAGGTTCAGCGCAAACTCCCCCCCCCCCACCAAAAGGGCAAATATCTATCCCAGCAGAGTGCTGCCCAGCTGACATCTCAGATGCTCAGGTAAGAGCCGCCCTCTCCAAAGCAAAAAACACAGCATCAATGGGACCAGACAGTGTCCTACATGAACTCCAAGAAGAGCTAAACCCAAACATAAAACTACTGTTCAATCTCAGCCTTACTACAGGATATGTACCCAAAGAGTGGCGTACAGCAACAGTGGTCCCTCTCCACAAAGGTGGTCCCTCAACGGATCCTGGAAACTATCACCCCATAAGCCTGACTAGCTTGGTCTGCAAAGCTATGGAAAGGATCATCATGGACCTCATAAATAAAGATATTGGGGACCTACAGACACTGGACCCTACCCAGTTTGGCTTTGTTATGGGCAGATCCTGCCTCTTAAACCTGGTTGATTTCTTTGAAACAGTCACCAAGGCCATTGACGAGGGGAAGGTGGTCCACACAGCCTACCTGGACCTCACAAAAGCCTTCAATACAATACCCCACTCGGGCATTATAGATAAGCTCACCAGCTCAAATATAAACCCCTATGTCACTAGATGGGTTGCAAACTAGCTCAAGGACAGAACCCACATGGTTAGAATTGCTGGAGCCATGTCAGACTCCAAACCAGTTACAAGTGGCGTCCCACAAGGCTCAGTCCTGGGACCTCTCTTGTTCGGTATATATTTCTCGGAGGTACAGGCCAACACGGAAGGACTGTGGCTGACCAAGTTCGCAGATGACTGCAAACTGAGCGCCATAATTGACTCTCCAGCCGACACAAGCATCCTCCAAAAGGGCCTCATAGAAACAGACAACTGGTGCCAGAGCCATGGCCTCAAGCTAAAAGCCAAAATGTGAATAGTCATCCCCTTTGGCAAAAACAAAGTGCCCACAAATTACCACATAGGTGGTAATCCATTAAGTACATATGAAGTAATTAGGGACCTGGGGACCCAAGTTGATAGCAATCTCTCATTTGACAACCACGTGGCCAAAGTGGTTAGAAAAACATTTTATATAGCCCACCTAATCATGAAGGGATTCACATCTAGATCAGGGGAGGTCATCGTGCCTCTTTACTCATCCCCTCATCAGGCCCATAATTGAGTACAATGCCCCTTTTGGGATGTACCTCACCAGACACCTGCAGCAACTGGAAAGACCCCAAAAGTACCTCACCAAGAGGATCAAAGGGCTCAAACAGATGCCATATGCTGCCCGGTTAAAGAAACTCCAGCTCTACTCAGTGGCATACCGCCTGCTCAGAGGTGATCTGTGCCTGACGTATAAAGCCATGTCCAACCCGGAATTAATGGACATGTTGCACCTCAGAAAATCAAAATCCCATCGAGCTACGTGCTCGAGAGACTTGAACCTCAGCACTGAAATAAATAGGACATGCTGGAGGGACAGATTCATAACCCAGAGGCTCCCTTCACTCTGGAATAAAATCCCAGTCCAGGTTAGGCAGAGTCCCTCATTGACTCTCTTCAAGAGGAATCTTGATGAGTGGATGGGAGATCGTAGGTTTACCCCAGGTATCACTTCTGTGTCACTGTTAGACAGAGGCACAGTATACTAACCTCGAAAAAGGGCATAGCAAAATTAATTTAAAATGGGTGGCGAAAGCCAAACACACTCTGGCTAGGCTTATAAATGCCCTAGGGCAGATAGCCTAGTATGAACCTATGAACTAGAGAGAGAATCATTCATAGCCATCTGTGTGGAAGCTACTTCTGGTAAAAGAAATTGAAGTAGCTGAAATTTTCAAAAAGGTATTTTTTTAACCTGGCAGGTAAAGTCATCTTCACTTCTTCCATGTAAGGCAATATGCACCTCTTACAGTCTTGCTTTTATCTGTCTGACTGACTTGTCTGTATGTGTATCTACCTACCTACCTACCAATCAGATCCATTACATATGAATAAAGTATACTGCTTATTCAAACAGTCTCATTCAATACTGTTACTACCAGCATCTCAGAATGAGACTGGATTATTACCTGGGTTGCTGGATAGCAAATCTAAAATAGTCTAGAGAGAATTTATTTAACTCTACAAATTCTCAGTAGTCATCAACGCCATAAATCATAAAATATATAATTAAAACGTTTGTATATAATTCTAGGTTGTCTATAAGGAAAAAAAGTAATTTTTTTGTGTTTAGATATCTTGCATTAATTAGGGCATTTCTTACAGGATTATTTGTCAGTGTTGCATTGGGTGTCACTCCAGTACAGTAAAATTGATTACAGATTCCTGCAATGTGTGGCTGTCTTCTTATATGGTTCAGACAAAGACCAGTAGATGTCATATAAATAAGATGTGATAAGCATTCCTTGCAATCATTTAGACAAGGGATGTTGATCAATAATTCAATACAGGGTCACTTAGTTTATTTATTTATTTATTTTGCATTTGTTGACTGGGCTAGTCTAACTGGAATAAAATCCATTTTCAGTAGAGGCCCGGGGAGAAAAGCTCCAACACAGACAAATTTATACAGTAAAAATAATCACAAGTTCAAAGAAGTATAACAGTAGTAAAATAGCTCTAAACAGTTACAGCCATACACAGACACAATATATAACTGTAATAATTATCACAAATTCAAAGAATTATAACGGTAGTTAAAAAGGGTCTAAACAGATTACAGCCATACAGATTAGATACAGTTGTCATTACAAGCATACCTAGCTCATGATGAGGTGATATGCAATGCAATAAATATAAAAACAAAATAGTTGTTTTCAATTGCAAGCAGGATAAAAAAGTATAAACAGTTGATTAATTATACAAATATATCATGTGATACAGTGAAATACAAGATATATAGGAGACAGCAAGAAGATGTAAGTAGGTAGAATATACTCATGTTAGGAGCAGAGAAGACATAGGAAATAGAAGAAAAGACAGGTAGTCAGGGTTAGTACAAGGGCAAAGCCAGTGAGTACTGAGGAATTGTTTTATTTTCAGTTTAAAGAGTTTTATGGAGGACAGAGATAGGAGTTCAGAGGGAAGCCTGTTCCAGTGTTTGCCTACAGAGTTGGAGAATAATGAATCTCCAGCTGAGTTGTTAGATTTGCTGATAGTAATAAGTAGCTTATTAGAGGAGCGTAGGTTCTTAAGATTGTTGTAGGGGGTAATGAGAGTAGTCAGTACAGGTGTATAGGTGGGGTAGTACAAGCTCTTATGGATAATAGTGAGTTGTTGAAATAGTATCTGGTTATGGAACTCAAGCCATCCTAGTTGTTTTAGGTTGTTACAGTGATGTGTTCTAAAAGGAGATCCTGTGGCAAATCTAGCAATGCTGTGATAGGTAGTAGCAAGTTTGTTTAGGTTATTTTTTGAGAGATTGGTGTATATGGGTGAAGCATAGAGTAAGGTAGTGATTAAATGAGTTCTAGCTATAGCGATTTTGGTTGAAGGAGTAAGGAAGGGTTTGATTCTGTAAAGGGATCCCAGTTTATTATTTACTGTTTTTATAGTGATGTTAGTATGAGTGTCGAAGTTTAGATTATTATCTATGGTTATTCCAACAAGTTTGGTGGTTGTGTCAGGAGATATGAGAGTCCCGTTGTTGGATGTAAGAGTGAAGTGAAGAGGGGCAGACCTATGAGTAGGAGTAAAAAGTAGAAGTTAGTTTTTTTAGGGTTAAGTAGAAGGCAATGGTTTAAAAACCATTGCTCAACTGTATTAAATGCATTTTGTGTAAGGGATTGTAGCTCGGTAGGAGTATTAGCTGAGCAAATAATGATGAAGTCATCTGCATATTGAATGCAGGTTGCATGTGGGATTGCTAGGTGGAGGTCATTAATGAAAATGGAAAATAACAATGGGCCTAAAATGGAGCCCTGGGGGACACAAAGGGAAATGGGGAGGTGAGAAGATAGGTTGCTTTCCCATAGTACTGCTTGTTGTCTATTCTCTAAGTAGGATTTGAACCATTGTAATGCTAAAGTATCAAGAGAAAGAGATTTAGGTATTTCAATAAGGAGCTGGTGGTTAACCATATCAAAAGCCTTAAATAAATCAATGAAGACAGAAGAGGAAAGGGTATTGTTATTATGGTTAGAATTTATACAGTCTGTGAAGGAGAGTAGGGCTGTGGTGGTGCTGTGGTTAGGTGTAAACCCATGTTGACAGTTGGCAAGTAAGTTATTATCAATAAGATGGGTGAGTAGTTGCTTATGGACACATTTTTCCATTATTTTTGCCAGTGGAGAGAGTAGGGCTATTGGTCTATAGTTTGAAATGTCAATGGAGTTACCACCTTTATGAAGGGGGATGATGTGTGAGATTTTCCAGATAGATGGGTATTCCCTTCGGTTATAGTTCTGTTTATAAGTATGGAAATGGGGAGGGCTATGGCTTTGGCACCTTTTTGCAGGTATTCAGCAGGTAGATGGTCAGCAGAGGGGGTAGTAGGTTTCAGTTTTTGTAGAAGAGAGCAAATGAAGGATGTATGAACAGGTTTAAGCTGAAATAATGGAATTGGGTAAGTTGGAGTGGTGGTTAGGTTAGGGGAAGTTGGAGATAAATGCTTAGCTAGTGTTTGAATGGTATCTGTAAAGAAAGAATTAAAGGCATTGGCAGTTTGTGTTGGATTATCATGGTTGGAGCCTTGTGGGATAGGTGTAATAGTTTGACCTGGGTGTAGGAGTTTGTTGATGCTGGACCAAAATTTTTGTGGATTCCTTTGGTTAGTTTGTTGTAGTTGGATATAAACGTTTTTTTTATCTAGCAGGATAGCTTTTTTAGTAGTATTTCTTAGTTGTCTAAAGGTTTGGTGGTCTGTTAAATTCCTGGTAGTGTGCCATTTTGTCCAAGATTTGTTTCTGAGGAGAATTTTCTGTCTAGTTGCTTTGGTGAGCCATGGGGCAGGTTTAGCGTTACTTCTAATAGAGCGTACAGGGGCATGTTGGTCAAGGATGGATAAGAATGTGGAATTAAAGTAGTCAACTGCTTTATCTAGGGGGAAAGTTTTTAGTGGTGACCAATCGCAGTGTTTGAGTTCTAGCTGGAAAAGTTCAGGGTTGAAGAATTTTTTAGTCCGGATTGTACGATAGGTAGTAGGGTTAGATATGTTAGTTTTGTGTCTGATGATATAAGTGAGTGAGTGATCACTGAGATCATCAGGGAGGGTTCCTGCTTTGTATGTGAGATGTGGAGAGTTTGTAAGAATCCAATCTAATGTACTTTCCTTGTTGTTGGTTTTATTAATTCTTGTAGGGGAGGTAATGACTTGTGAGAAGCCATAAAGATTAATGTGGGTGGTGGGATGAGGGGTACTGCAGGACTTCCAGTCGATGTTAAAGTCCCCGAGTACTAAAGTTTCTTGTGGAAGATTAATTGATATCCAGTTAAGAATGCTTTCAAGGGTATTAATGTTATTTCCAGGGGGAAGGTAAATACAAGCAATGTTAATGGATTTGAATTTGTTGATTTGAAGTTTAGTGACAAGGATTTCAGAGTTATTAAATATAAGTAGATTTATGTTAGATGTGGTGACTTGTAGATTATTTTTATAAAGGACTGCAACCCCCCCTCCCTTTTTGTTAATACGGTCCAATCATAGGATACTGTAGGCAGGTGGGGTAAGTTCATTGTCATTAATGGATGGTTTTAGCCATGTTTCTGATGGACATAGGAAATCAAATTGGTAGAATTCTAATAGGGCATGAAAATGGGCAGTCTTGTTTTTAATGCTTTGAATGTTAAGATGTGCTATAGAAAGAGAGTTTGGAGGCTTATTACACGTATATGTATGAGTTATGTTAGAGTTGAATTGTACAGTGTCAGGAATATTGTTTGGGCCAGGATTAGGATGAATGTCTCCATCTAGCAGGGCTAGGTGGAGTATTTTATATGTGGGGTTGTTAAATTTAAGGAAATAAAAAAGTATTTTTCTTGTATGGAGAGTACTATATTTTATATGGGTTAGTCTGTGATATTTGGCTTGCAGGTAGCAGGGACAAATTGTGGTGTTAAAGCTGTAAAGGGAGATGGGTAGTAGTGGTGTGGAAGTGAATCTGGAGGGCAGTAGAAGGTTTGGGTGAAGTGGTTGTTCATAAGAGGTTAATGTGTAGATAGTTATTAGAGGAGGTAGGAGTGAAACAAAGGCTATGAATTTTAGTTGAGTTAGGTAGGAAACATTGGCCATGATCTTGGTATAAGATGTGAAGATAGATAGGGGTATGTAGTAATATCAGCTGGGTAGTTGAAACTGTAAAGGTGGGGTGGATATATGATATGGCTAGGAGAGGTAAGTGAATAAGTTTGGTGGGGAGTGGTAATAAGGAGAGCTAATTGATTGGTACAGGTAAAATGGGGGTGTGGTTAGTGAAAATAAATTGAGGACCCCTGGGGGTGGGTGGGAATTGGGGGTAGGGAGAAGGTTAGGACAGTTGAGTGAGACAGTCGAGGTGAACAATCAGTAGAATTCTGATTGTGGAAGAGTGGCTGCGGGGGTAAGTAGGTTTGTGATCTGTGTAGAAGAGTAAGAAGTAGTATAAGTGATTTGTAAAGGCAGAAGGTGGGAAAGTATAGCAGAGCAGGTAATAGGTAGGGTCAATTGTAAGAATGCTAAAAAGGAGTTTAAAAAGAAGAGAGCCTTATGAGGATGAGGGGCTACAAGGAAGGAGCAGATAGGAGGGTGCCACCTAGTGGGCAGTCAGGTTCATAACCACAGAGGTGAGGAAAAAAAATCGGGCAAGGCTAAACTAGGGCTAGAAAGACAATCTATGTGAATGGGCTAAGAAAACTAGAAGTATGAGAGGGATTATTCGTAGACTACTGGATTTAGGGGGGGTATGGCTACTGAGTGTTCAGGCTGTGAGGCTTACAATAAACAACAACAAGAATTAAGGCAGTGAAATGATTTAGCTATAAAGCCAGACTTACAAATTGCATATACTCTCTTATCTCTTTTCGTGTGAGAACACAGGGTTACACTTCTGAGGTGATGTTACAGCTGGATGATTGGGGTGGGTCCTTAGGTCCCTGGTGGTTAATAATCTCCTAGTGGAGGGTAGGCAGGCTGAAGAGGTGAAAGCAGATATGTATCAAAACAGGAACAAGAGAGAAGGGGAGAAAGACAAGAGAGAGACAAAAACGTATTAGATGGCACACTACAAAATAGTTAGGCAAAATACTTAGCAAATCACTTAGAAGCAATCAAATTCATATCACTAGACGAATTTATATCACTAGAGTTAGGAAAGGCAAGATAATGGTTTACTACAAACAGTTTTCATCTAACATTATACAATAGCCATGGTATAAGTGAAAACACTGTTACAGGCAAGATGTTTTTAGTATTACACTGTGTGAAGAGCACAAGAAGCAGATAGTTAAGTACAACAAACCAAAAGCAAACAGTTGCAAAGTACGATATACCATGCACACTTTGTAGCTGATTGAAGTAGGATGATTATATTCTAAGCCTTTTGTCATACTTATTAACCGCTCTGTATGAAAGGGATGCAACTAGCATTCTATTTGGATTAAGATAGGTACATAAGCTATGCAGGTGTTTATGCAGGGTTTGGCGTCCTACTGGATAACCACAAAGTAACAGAAACCGTTAAATAATTTGTAAATCCAGTAAAAAGGATAAAACGCCACTATCTTTGAGTGGCGTTGGCCAAGATAATTACAGATTTGAAAAGTTTAATATCTGGAGAGAAAAATTCCTGCCACGCACCACGTGTTAATAGTACTGCATAAAAAGCAATTTATTTGTAAATATAGAAAAAAGGATAAAACACCACTATCTTTGAGTGGTGTTGGCCAAGATAACTACAGATTTGATAAGGTAGTATTGGGAGAGAAAAAACTCCCACCACGCACCGCATGTTAACAGAACTGGATAAATGCAATTTATTTGTAAACCCAGTAAAAAGGATAAAAAGCCACAATCTTTCAGTGACGTTGGCCAAGATATCAGAAGAGAAAACTCCCGCCAGTATTAGCAAGTCAGAGTGAGGGAGAGCAGGTGGATAAAAGACCTTGCTTTGTTCTAAGTGGAGATCCACGCACTCAGAAGATTAGCGGCAATTTGTAAAGCTTATACAATCAATTATATCCTTCAGCGGACAAGAATTCTAGGCTAGATATCGATTATATCCTTCAGCGGACATGAGTTCTAGGCTAGATATATCATTAAAAACAGGACAAACTAGTAAGTGGAGATCCACGCACACAGAAGAATTGCGGCAATTTGTGAGCCTAAAACAATCAATCATATCCTTCAGCGGACAAGAATCCTAGGCTAGATATATCATTAAAAACATAACAAACCAGTACAACAGGTTCTAGATATACAGAATGTCCGAAAGGGAAAAAAACAATTCAATGCAAACGCTACTACCGGTGAGATAGTTGCTTGAATATAGTAGTAACTATACAATCTTTCAGCACGTTCATTTAGTAAACAGATAGTAGAAAACCGATAACAGTAAAAGTTTGCAAGCTATTAAATATAGAAACAATCACTTACATATGTTCAGTGCACAGGGGCCTAAAGCACACAGCAGCCAAGGGGTATCCTAGCAAGTAAAGATGGCACCCGGGGGGGGGGGGGCAGGTGTTATATATAAGGTATTGGGAGGAAGTGAGGTAGGGAGGGGAGGGGAAGGAGAGGTAGATGCAGGTAAGAAAAAGGCGGGATTAGAGTAGGGAAGAAGGGTGTAAGTTCCTAAAGTAATAAGAGCGGGGGTTGAAATGAGGAGGCAAAGAACTATGGTACAGGCAGGGAAGTAGAGGTAAGGTAAGGAATATTTATCAGGTGAGGAATAAGATGTGTGTTGGGAATACACTAGTTGAGGTAGGACAGTTGGATTTACTCCCATCTACCAGTGTCTGTTACATAGAGTGAATGAAGTCCAAAAGATCAAATGTTCAGGCCAAATGTAAATCCCTCTATAACAAATAACCCTATGTTATGGATTATTGTGAGTTTACAATAGGATAAAAGGTATAGTAAACATTTTTTTCACTGTTCGGATCTGCGAACAGTAGTAGGTACCATTCTGCTGTGACTAGAAATATATTCGCCTTCCCCCTCCCAAATGTTTCATATAACCCCTAACAGAACAAGAACATATTTCTCTAGTAGCTTTGCAATCTTTCCTGTTATTTACCTTTCTCTGTAAAAATGCACCTCAGTTCATCACTCAGTTGCAGGGATAACCTCTGTTGGTCTAAACACTAGTCTGAGCCAGTCAATATTCAAAGCTAAACGTGTACAGTGTAATAATAGGTTTGTCAAGAATATCATATATATAAATAATCAAAATGGAAAAAAAGGAAGACTCCCACTGAAGTGCAGTGTTGTAGAAAAAAGTATACCATGAACAGGACCAGCACAGCCAGATTATTTCCTTTCCCATGCAAAAGCCAGAGAATTCAAAAATAAGTCTGATATGGCGTGAAAATATATTAAAATAAATAACTTTATAGGTTCATAGGTGTGAACTAGGCTAATGGCCCTGGAGCCTTTACAAGCCTAGCCCATAGGATTACTCTGCCATAGTGCCACCAACCTTAGTTCCCAGTGCCACTGTCAAGTAGAGTCACTGGAGTGATCCCTGGGGTGAATTTTCTATTTCCCATCCACTCCTCAAGATTTCAATTGTAGAGGATCAGCGAGGTGCTCTGCTTGACATGTATGGGAAGTCTATTCCATAGCATGGGCAGTCTCAGGGTTATGAACTTGTCTCTCCAGCATGTTCTGTTGATTGTGGTAATGAGGTTGAGGTCTCTAGAGGTTGTGGTGTGGAGGGATTGGGATTTCTTTAGCTGTAACATTTCTAACAGAGCTGGGTCAGACATGGCTTTGTAAGTCAAGCAGAGATCACCTCTAAGTAGACGATATGAGACCGAGAATAGTTGGTGTTTTTTGAGTCTTTCCATATAGGACAAGTCTTTAAGACCTAGGATCCTCTTTGTGAGGTACTTTTGAAGCCTCTCCAGTTGTTGCAGGTGTCTAGTGAGGTACATGCCAAATGGGGCATTGTACTCGATGACTGGCCTAATGAGGGAAGAGTATAGGGAGACAATGACCTCTTTCTTCCTGGATGCAAAACCCTTAGTAATGAGATGTGCCACACAGAAGGACTTTCTGACCAGAGTGGCAATGTGGTGGTTAAAAGAAAGGTTGCTGTCAACCTGTGTTCCCAAATCTCTTATAATGCCTTCTGTGTTCAGTGGACTACCATCAATGTGGTAATTCATGGGAACTGGGTTTTTCCCAAAGGGAATGACACATTTTTTGACATTGAGCTTAAGGCCATGGTTCTGACACCAGTCATTGGCCTCAGTGAGGCCTTTCTGTAGGATGTCAACATCATAACTCTCAAATAATCAGGGCCATATTTCAACAGAATCAGGGACAAACCCAGGAAAAATCAGGGACAATCAAGTACATATATAAAATATTAATGCTATGAACTTGAGACATTGGTAGAATAAAAGAATGTTAATTACTATACATTTTGTGAAATAAAATAAATCTATAACTCTTGCTTACTGCCATTATTTATTGAGTATAATTTGCCAGCTTTCCTGCAAGAGTCACCAGTGTTAGGAGGGATTAAGAGGGTCAGAGCTAAATTTGGAACCTATGAACCTAATTCTGTCAGCCAGAGTCCCTTTGTGTTGGCCTGGACTTCAGAGAAGTAGATACCAAACAGGAGAGGACCTAGGACTTAACCCTGTGGGACTCTACTCGTGACTGGTTGGCATTCTGACTTGAAGTCAGCCACTTTCACACTGTGGGTTCTATCTGTGAGCCAGTTTGCAACCCACCTAGTAATATAGGGGTTGATGCCTAGCTTTGTGAGTTTTTCTATGCTTCCTGAGTGCGGAATGGTATCAAAGGCTTTGGCCAGATCAAGATAGGCTGTATGAACCACCTTGCTTTCATCCACAGCTCTGGTGACTGACTCAAAGAAGTGGACCAGGTTGAGCAGGGATGATTTACCCTTCACAAAACCAAACTGTGTGGGATCCAGAGTTTGGAGATTCCCTATAGCCTTGTTTATTAGGTCCATGATGATGCATTCCATAGCTTTGCATATCAGAGTCGTCAGGCTAATTGGGCGATAGTTTCCAGGCTCTGTAGTCACTCCTCCTTTGTAGAGAGGGATGACTGTGGGTGAAGCTGTGATTGAAACTGGGCACACAGTTGAGGTGGCAGTTCACACTGTAGTTCATGTAGAACACAGTCCGGGATATTGTCAGGTCCCATAGAAGCTGTATTGTTGGCCTTGGACAGTGGTGTTTTAACCTGTGCAGCAGTAATAATAGGTGCCTGGCAATCTACTGATATTGTGATTGGTCCTTTGGGGGGGTGAGATTGGTAAAGTTGGTACTGAATCTGTCGGCCAGTATATTGGCAATATCTGTTGGCTTGGTATAGGAGGTACCATTGTGCAGTAGCTCATAACAAATCTGGGTATTGCCATGGAGATTCTTTACATAACTATAGAAGGCCTTGTGGTTGTCTTTACTATCTGCTGCAATTCAGTTTTTATAGCTAGCTTTAAAGGATTTGATGAGGGATCTCAACTTTTGTTGAGGCTGATAGGCAGTTTTTCCAGTCTTGGGACTTCACCTTATTCTGCATCAGTTTCCTCCTTCTGTTGTAGAGTTTATTTATGGCAGGGGACCAAAAGATTGGCTTGCTTTTTTTGGAGGACAGCATCTTGGTTGTATTGGGTATGGTGAGATCCATGCATTTGTGTACGTGTTTATACAGTGCATTGGTGTATGATTCAGTAGTCATGCAACTATTCTACATTTGCATGAGTGCTGTGAAGTTAGCCACCTCTGTTTTTAGGACCACAAAGTTAGCTTTGTAGAAGTTTTTCATGGTGGTTTTATTTATTGACATTTGTTAACTGGGTTAGTCCAACTGGGCTTGGGGCCCATTTTCAGTGGCGGCCAGAGGAGAAAAGCTCCATTAATAGACAGTTATAGAAATATCACAATATAAATGATTTTTTTTGTACATGCATATATGAGAGACAATAGACAAAAAAATTCAAAACATATAAGGTTACACACAAGAATAAGAACATAGTAAAATGCATGCATCAGGCAATAGACATATTATTATTTACATAGCAAATAAAAATTCATTAGAGAACGTTCATGTTCATTTGATATCTTACACGGAGATGTGGAAGTGAGATGAGAGAGAAATCAATTATTACTTTATAGAGGATGCGATGGAGCTTATGTTAGATCTTGGCAGGGGCAAGACTTGGAGTTGAGCAGATAATGCTTTAGTTCATTTTTAAAGTGTAATGAGTGGGTGATGGAATGTATGTCTAAGGGGAGCTTGTTCCAAGCAGCATCAGTGAAATGTTTGTATAGTAATTTGCCCACAGTTTTCTTGGGATGGTATATTTCAAGTAGCTGCTGGTTAGATGTACAGGAGGGTTTGAGATGGTGTATAGGTAGAGATAAAGGATGACAGAGATGGGCAGGATGAAGGTTTGTAATGAATGTGATGCAGCATTTGAAATTGAGATAGGTGGAGTTGGGGAGTTCGAGCCCCTGCAGGGAGTTTAGCGCAATGCAGTGATGAGCCTTGTATGGAGTGTTTGTGATAAATTTTGCAATTTTGTGGTAAGTTTGTTGGAGTTTGTTCAGGGTTGTGGTTTCAATGTTGTTGAGTACTGGGGCAGGATATAGGAGGGAGGGCAGGAGGAATGTTTCTGCTAGTGAGAGTCTGGCATTGGGGGTTAGAAATTTCTTTTTACAATAAAGTAACCTCAAATTCAACATGCACATACTCCAATGTATAAAAAAACCCACCAGAAACTGAGTTCATCAATGATGACCCCAGGGAATTTTGTGTGGGTATCGGGTTGGATAATTATGTTGTTAGAAGACTTGATGGCAAAGGTAAACTTATGGTTAGTAAGAGATTGGGCAAGGAAGAGTAGGAGTTTGGTCTTTTTGGGGTTAAGAATAAGTAGATTATCAGACAGACATTTTGGTGGCTAGAAAGGCTTGTTTGGTTATGGTATGGAGTTTAGAAATATTATTTCAGATAGAGATGAGTGTAGAGTCATCAGCATACTGGATGAGAGAAAGATTGATTGCAAGATGTAAAGAGATCATTGGTGAAAACATTGAATAGGAGGGGACCCAAGATGGAACCTTGGGGTACTTCCGTTGGGAAATGAAGGAAAGGTGAAAAGGATGAGAGCCATTTGAAGGATTGTTGTCTGCAGGATAGATAGCTACTGAACCAAGCTAGGGAGGAAGAAGATAGGTTGTTTACCAAGTTTAGATAGCAATAGAGTATGAGAGACTGTATCAAAAGCTTTGGAAAGGTCAAGGAAAAGACAGGCTATGAGTTTGTTGTTAATTAGTGCTTCGGCAATGGTATGGGCAAAGGATGGGAGGGCAGTGGTTGTGCTGTGGTTGGGATGGAAGCCATGCTGGGTGCAAGTGAGAAGGATATGCTGGAGGAGGTTAAGAAGCTGGGAGTAGATGCACTTTTCAAGTATCTTTGAGAGCGGGGATAGAATGGCAATGGGTCCATAGTTGCCAGGGTCAGTGGAGTTCCCACCTTTGTGCAGAGGAATAGTGAAGAAGGATTTCCACAGGGTAGGCATGGTGGATTCTTGAATAGATCTATTGATTAATATGGATATAGGATAGGCAGTAGATTCAGTGGCAAGTTTGAGGAAGGTAGGATGTAGATTGTCAGTAGAGGGAGAGCAGTGTTTGAGCTTTAGAAGAAGAGATTTGATGTAGGAAGTAGGAACAGGGTGAAAGGAAAAGGTAGTTTGGTTTGTAGGGTTGGGAGGGGTAGGTATGGTAGAAGTGCTAGCATTTGAGGGCATGAGTTTTTGGATGGTGTCAATGAAGTGATCATTGATGAGAGTAGCGGTTTCCTGTGGGGATGTGTTTGGGTAAGGGGAGGGGTTTGCGGGACAACCAGAAGAAAGGATGTTGTTTAGAGTAGACCATAACTTTTGAGGGTTTTACTATTGAGATGGGCAGTGTTATAGTAGGAGGTAGTTTGTTTTTTTAGCCAGGTTCCTAAGTTGTCTATGTTTGAGTAGAAGGCATGGTTGTTTAGTTTTGGTCCGGGGTCTCTTTCCTGTATAAAGGACCTAGTTTCCTTAGACAGCCTTGGGGCATGGTATGATTTTATTCTGACCTTCTTAGAGAGAGCAAGGGAGTCTAGAGTATTCAGGAAGATGCTGTTGAACATGCTTATAGCATCACTGAGAGAGATTTGTTTAAGGACAGACCAGTCTATACTGGAAAGAATAGAGCTGAATTGGGAGATGCTAAAGTTGGATAGTTTGCAGTATTCTCTGAAGAGATGGGGTTTGTGAAATTGTGAAGTGTATCTTAAGACAGATGTAGGGAGATGGTCACTAGGGAATCTGGTGGAGTGGTGGGGTTGTGGTATTGGTGGGGGGTGAGAATCCAGTCAATTGTGGAGCTGGAGGAAGAGTTTTTGTGGAAGTAAGTGGGGGATGAGATCTGTTAGTGGAAACCACGTAGGTTGATACTATATTCAGGAGAGTCAGTAGTAAGTTTGGACCAGCCGATGTTGATGTCTCCTAAGATAAGGGTTTCATAGGGTATAGTGTCAGAAAACCAGGATAGAAGGTTTTCTAGGATGGGCAGATTGTTTCCAGGAGGGAGACCAATGGAGGCAACAGCAAATTTCTTATGAGGATTAAGGTGGCAGTTTAAGATTAGAAGTTCAGCTGGATGGAAGTCATGAATAGGAGAGGGGAAAGGTGAGAGGTTTAGGGTATTGGAGTAGAGAATGGCTACGCCACCCCCCTTTTTTTTGAGGACTCTGTCAGAGTGAAAGATATTATAGCCAGGAGGGAGAATTTCATTGTTTGTGATATGTGGTTTGAGCCATGTTTCAGATAAGGAGAGAATGTGAGGAGTGGAATGAGCTATAAAGGTATGTAGCTCAACAATTTTATTTGTTAGGCTTTGAATGTTTAGTGAGAATATAGTTAGATGTTTAGATTAGGATGAATGTTGTACCGAGGGTGGGAATGGTGAGATGTGAGGGTGGAATTGAGGGATGCATGGATGTGGGGTGTGGGGTGTGGGAGAGGGACCTGGTTGGGGTGGATGTCACTAGAGCAGAGTACATTTTGTGTGAGAAGGGAGTAGTGATGGGTATGTGTGCTATTGGTAGCTTTGGTTTAGATTTATGGGTAGGTGTAAGGATTTGATGTATATAGAGTTTATGGCGACATATAGTGGAGAAATTTAATAGATTTTGGGAGATAATAAATGAGGAAGTTTGAGAAGTATTTATGTGGGTGGTAGGAGAACATGTAAGTAGGATGGAAAGGAAGGAGTGATATGAGGTTAAAGCAGAGAGAAGGTAGAGGAATAGAGATGAAATGAGAAGGTATCTCATATTGTACTGTGTGCAGAGTGGTAGTAAAGTGAGCTGAAAAAAGTCAAAGGTTGGGATGTGATGTAGGTAAGAATGACAGCCAGCGTGGTGCTAGGGGTTTTTGGCAGGAAGTGAATTGTTAGTGGATGATGGGGCAGGAAGAGGAGGGAGAGGTAGCTATAAAGGATATTTTAATTGGGTGGGTGGGAATTGTGGTAGGGTAGGGGAGTGAAGTGAGCCCAGGTGTAGCGTGGGGGAACGGAGTGGGGCTGCACCCAGGAAGAAAAGCCTCAGGAAACAGTCAGAAATGTAAACAGGAGAGGCAGGCAGGGGGTGTCAGTAAAAGCTCAGGGACCAATTGACTGAAATTAGGTCTGCAAAAGTGGGAAGCAAAGGTTTACAAGTAAAGGAACTGGAGATAGCTAGGGAGGCGAGGTAGATGAGGTAGGGAAAGGACCCCAGAGTAGGGTCTATAGCGAGAAAGAAGAGGGGTTCCAGAAAATACAAGAGTGCTTACCAGAGAACAGAAAGTAGTTCAAGGGAGGTAAGAAGAGTGGGAGAGCAGGAATACATAGGGGAAAACAGCAGGAATCAGTCTGCAGATTTATATCAGAGTAGCCACCACAGCAGCAACCTTAAAGTACAGGTAGCAGCTAAAACCTGTTAGAGATTAAGCAGGACATACTTAAACTAGCCACAACTTTGAAGGGAAACTCCACGAATGGACTTGACTGCAGGTATGTCCAGGCAGGGTGGGTCAATGGGTTTGGAGAACCGGAGAGGTTTATTGCTAATCTGAAAAAAAAGAAGAAGGAAAAATTAGATAAAAGGGATAGGGGAGTAGTAATTTTTCAATGTTAGAAGGGACTTGGCAGTAATAGGTAGTGATGGTAGTGTTTTAGGGTGTTTTGTGAAAGTATGTAAGAGAGGTGAGTTGTGTGAGAGGTAAGAGAATAGTTACCTTTGTGGGGAGTGTGTGTGGGAGGGATGTGGATTTCCAAGGTGATTAGTTTGTGGTCGGATCTAACCAGGGAGGACTTGATTATTGATGTAGAGCAATGGTCACCCATGTTAGTAATCACCAGTTCAATGATGTTGCTACCTATTGTGGGGGTAAGAATGAGATGGTCCAGGGCATTGGAATTAATGAATTTCAGGAAATGTTGGACAAAATTAACCTGTTAGCTATTGATTAAGAACACTCCATTGAAATTAATAAGTTTTTAAATCGTCACATACCGCCTATTGGTGTAGTTCTAGTTGTTTCTATTTTTTGGACAAAGTTCTTAAACCAAAATATGACAGTATCAAAGTACTTCTAAAGCTGTTGGCATCATAGATTACCAGTCATTAAGAAATCCTTCAAAGATACTACATAGGCTTTTATATCAGCTGGCAAGTTAAGTTTAAAGGCATTTAGGAAACATTATAAAGCAAATAACCAACTGTAGTTATTTCCGTTAAGCTGTGAACATACGTTTCAACAAACATTCCTGCATATAATCATTATGTACAATCTTATTTTATTCATATATAGTTTTACAAAAGAATACATAAGTTACCAGAACTGCTCATTTTCTCTTTCTTCAGGGCTCATTTGAATAGCTCAAATAAAATTTCATAGTTTATCACATATGCCTTTTTAGCCTCCTCTTTTTAAGGCTGGCTTGAGCGGGTAATTGGTGTTCAAACCGGGGGGGAATCTATGTTCCTGTAGCTTCTGAGCTATGCTGCTGCTTCCAGCTCAACAATATTATCAATATCGTGCCCTATATTTTTATTATTAATTACAGCCAATACTCTAAAGTGAAAACAGTGTCCTAAGTTGTCTGCTATATGTTTGACTAAGGGAGTCTTCTAATCCATCAATC